>NW_015505235.1:2950510-2957546 GCF_001515645.1 Sinocyclocheilus grahami | reverse complement strand
AAGCCCCCAAGCCCCCAAGCCGTAAACCTAAGGGAAACACTGGTGAATGCATGTGTACTCTCTTGTGAAATATTGGTTTGATTTTGAGAATTAATAGCAAAGCCTAATCATGAAAGTCAACAATAAATACCTGATCCTAGACCTAACATAACCCCTGAGTGAGATCACAAAATTCTTGACATAACAGAGAGGCGTTGTCTGTGCACAGAATGATATAAATGCTAAAAATGACTGACAATCATGTGAATTATTCAGTGATTAAACACCTCTTGATCATTACATCATTCTCTTGAAATTCATTCAGGACAGAACAAGCTTTTCTGTCATTCAGCTAGGAGGCTGCCACATCCCACACATATGAGACTCTGTGAGAATCTGGATGTGTAATGCATTTGTTCTGTGTGATTGTACTGTACTGTCTTTATTGCAGCCTAACAGATCAGTGTGCAATTAAAAATGACACCGATAGCTCAAGCATGTTCAACCATCCTCCATTTCTGTTCGCCCATGTAAGTCAACGGACAATGCTGAATAAGCGTGATTCATCTTTAGTGAACTCTGCTAGCAAATTAAAATGGAAATATAATAAAATGAGATAAAATGTTGTAAAGTGGCCAGTCAAGTTGATTTCCTATCGATTTCCTGCTCTGGGTTTAAAATATCACATCATACTTCCTAATCCAATTAGCGCACTCACTGCCCTAAGGCCCTACTCTATCCATACTAGGCCAGACAACCTCATATACATTGTATAGTCTCACATATAGAGCCTTGTGTATATATTCACTTATAATTATTTAATAATAATAATAATAATACCATTTAAAAGTGAATATATTTTAAAATGTAATTTATTCCTGTGATGGCACAGTTGATTTTTTCTCCACTCATGTCTTATTATTATCAATGTTAAAATATTTTTTGTTTTCTTTCATGCATAGAAAGCCCAAAAGAACAACATTTAGTTGAAAAAGAAATATCTTTACTGCCACATTTGATCAACTGAATGCATTCTGAAAAGCATTAAAATTATTCATTTCTTTAAAAAAGAAAAATCTTACTGACCCCAAACCTTTGAAAGTGTGTGCGTATCGCTAGTACGAACTCATCTCAAGAGAGAAAATTAGGACAAAGTCAGCATACTGCAAGAGAGACAGACAGGAAAAGGAAGAACAAGAGAGAGAGAAAGAGAGGAAAGGAAACAAGGTTGATAGATGAGAAACAGGCTATTTTTGTGTCAAACTTGCATCTTGCAGGGAACAGGTTTCTAGCACAGTCCACCAGATTTCCACACAACGGGACTGTGGGAAGTGGGTGTGTCAGGACTTTTCCCCCTCCAAAAACAAGTGGTGAGCATTTTCCAATCACATCCTTTGTTTAAAATCTTTGTTTCCCTAATTATTTCCAACCGTCTCAGTGATGAGTGAGATTTTCCATCACTCCACATCCATCTGACCTCATTTGCATAAAACAATGCCTTGAGTTAGTCAGTTCAACAACTGAGCTTATCCAACTTCAATCTTACATGCGGAACAACAACCTCCAAGATGTTATCAAGCTCAACATTTTAAAGTACAGAGCAGAACAAGAAAAGTCCCTATGATGCAACCCCATGCTTTACCAGGTAAGAGAGCTCCTATTTCAGTACAATCAAGTTCTCAGCCGTGATTTCCAGATCCAGGCCAACCAAGGCCAAACCACAATGGGATATCCTTGCTCACTAGGCTTCTGAGACTTTGGCAGGAGAACAACTGAAAGTAACAACTTCACTGCAATAGAAAGACGCTGGTTCAATTTCAGTACATTTTCTTTTAATCAACACACACTTCACTCAAACTAATGCCAAGACTCAATGCTTCTGCACCTATAGCATTATCTTACCAACTAAAAGAAGCAAGCAAAGCACTTACATATAGATTATTCATTATCATAATCTCAAATCAAAGCTACCCCCAAAGGCAAAGAATATCAGCTCAGCAGTAAATACTGAAATCAATTATCATCACAGTAAACGTTTTAAAATCACATCAGTGTTTTTTTTAGATGTAAGCTTCAGTTTTCAGTGGCGCAGAACTGTAGAAAATGCTGACAAAGGTTGATGTCGGTTGATAATCCAAATAAGATTGGATCACAAACTCTTTGAAGTTTATGGCAAAGTACTGACTAGTAACAAGAGAAATGCTTTATATCAGATCAGTTTCATATACGTATCACTGACTGATAAAAAAAAAAAAAATAACGTTCAAAACTAGATATTTCTGATTCAATAAAATCATTAAGGGAACTGTTTTTCTGTAGATATGGCATCGGTTACACTGCTTTAGTTGTAGAAAGTGAAAGTTACGATTCATTCTCAGTCAAGCGAATACTAAACTTTGAGCAACATTCACCAAAAATATGCATAAACAAGTGTCACTGGAGTCTGGCCAAGGATGTCACACATTTCTTAACACTTACTTCTAACAAGATCATCATGGGTGTGGTTCTTGGTCATGTGATCCTGCCCGTCTGAAGTGAATCTCAGAATCTCGGAATCTCCTGGTCTCGGAGTTTGGGATGTTTCTGTAACATCTGATGATTCATCAGTGCAGCAGTTGCATTTATCTGGACAAAAAAAAGAATACATTTAGATTTTTCTTTAGAAGTTTTGCTCTACTTCACAGCTGCCTGGAAGCCAAGCATGCAAAAGGCCAATGCTGAGGTTCATACTGGCTCGCCTCAGTATCAAGAATAGAAAGACGAGCTCTAATTTGCCAGATAAAACAGATTCCTTTGGTGAACGGTTGCAAAACCATGTGGGCGGATCAGGTAGGCCTGGGCCAGAACTCTGGATCTCATTTTCTCGATTCTGCTCCCGGGTACACTATACCTGCCAAGGTTTTTACAGCTATAAAGAGCACATTCATCTAAATTGGAAAATGGTTGAGAGCAAAAACTGCTTGATAGGCATACAAAAAGATAGGCAATCTTTAAATGCTGCACTTAAACTTACTAAGCTCTAAGTCCATAGAGTAAACGAGGCGGTATGCTTCTCCAATTCATTCTATTTGAGGCGGCCTTCGAAGTGGCCGTACTCATACGGAGGCAGTAGGCAACCACTCATTTATTTAGTACTGTCAAAGCAGTCCTGTTACACAAACCTGTGTTTTTCCATCACTCAACTGCATGCTGGGAATAAAGCATGTGACTCAGCAAACAGAAGCGTGTTTTCACTTTTGGTGAGACTGGAGTGTTTCGTTTTGGGTTTTTTCCTTTTTACAGCCCTCGTTACAGCATATTATGGGACAAGATCAATACGATACAGTAGCTCTAGATACAGAGATTGATATCAGTTCATCTGGGCTTGAGGCTGATGAATGGAAACCCTTTATTCCAGCCATGACTCCTCAAATGCACATACAGTACCAGCAGCCTTGTGATGCATCGCTGTATTTAGTGATTACAGTTTGAAATAAATTGCTCTATTCTCCAAGCATACACAGTCCCCGGGGAGGGAAATCCAGTCTTAACGGAGAGACTTTGAAGGCCCTACAAAAATCCATTTGTCACCGAAGCCTGTGATTGCTTACTTTGTCCTACTTTGCCATTTTTTGACAGTGCTATAATGATGCTTGGTATAAATAGGATGGTTAACGGTTCAGTGCCTAAGAAGAAAAAAAAAATTTTTAAAAAGAGGGGGGCCAAGCTTATTTTACATGTGATAATCTCACAAGCAACTAGAAAGTTAATTAAAAGCTATAATTGGCAGTGGCTCCTGCTAATAGTTACCAAGGCGCTCCTTCAATCTTTATTGGAAAATAATGAAAACATTATCATGTCTACTGGCGCAACATACATATGGGGAATCTGTTTGTTAGTTGCTATTTATGCAAGTCAGTTACTTGTGGGTTCAGCAAGAATGGGACACCAGGTAAAGTGGGACAAATAATCGATTTTATGATCAATTATCTTTTAAAAAATCAGGGAAAAAAACAAATGTAATAATTAGTAATAACTGTCAAAAAGCAAATGTTTTAATTTGCCTGATGTTATTACAATGGGCATTGTCAAAATACTCTTTTTAAATATAAACTTCTAAAAAAAAACACAATATAAATAAAAACTAAAACTGCTCTAAACATGTTTTGTACTATTTAACTGCAGCTATGAATTCAGTTCAATTTAACACATATTTGCTATAAATTCAAAATCATTGTTTGACTTTTGCTGATGATTTCACATCTTAGCTGAAAAACAGTTGTAAGTGAAATATAGTGACTAACACTAAGTGTTCAAATACCTATAATGATCAAACTGAAGCCATATTAATAATTGTTCGGAGATTGTCATAGCATCACATTAAAAAGAACTTTAAGGCTTTTATCAGTTCTTTATTATGCAAAAACTCACACTTTTGCATAGTCTAATACTAGCATTATGAAGTACAGTTTACAAATATGCATCCATCATTAAAGGGGTCATATGATGCGATATCAATTTTTCCTTTCTCTTTGGAGTGTTACAAGCTCTTGGTGCATAAAGAAGATCTGTAAAGTTGCAAAGACTAAAGTCTCAAATCCAAAGAGATATTCTTTATCAAATTTAAGACTTGTCCACACCCTCCTAAAATGCCTCATTTAAACACGCTCCAACATGTCTATGTCACTGTGTGGGAAGATTTGCATAACACCGCCCACATGTTCACGCAAAGAAAGGCAGCGTAACTTTTATTCTCGCTGTAGTATTGTTGTTGCCGCCGCCGCCATGTTGTGGAGATGCTGTGCGAAACTACTTTGTTTGGCCTTCCAAAAGAGGACGATAGCCCGGGGTCGTCACATGTGGTTGCCACTCATTCGTCGTTTATCAAATTTAAGACTTGTCCACACCCTCCTAAAATGCCTCATTTAAACACGCCCCAACATGTCTATGTCACTGTGTGGGAAGAAAGGCGGCGTAACTTTTATTCTCGCTGCAGTATTGTTGTTGCCGCCGCCGCCATGTTGTGGAGATGCTGCGCGAAACTACTTTGTTTGGCCTTCCAAAAGAGGACGATAGCCCGGGGTCGTCACATGTGGTTGAATGTCATGAATGTTGAATGAATTCGCTTTGTCGAATCCGCCGGCCGCGCCATGTGTGACGCTGTGTGACATATTTTATGGAGGACTGTTTCCTGAACCTGCAGAGTAGCCTACAATGGGTCTGTGCTCACAGGCTGTTCTATAAAGTGGGGCAGTTCCAACTTTGCAAGGACAGTTTGGTGCTTCTGACTCACAGCCTGTAAGTACATTTTTTATACTTAAAGAATTTGCCACTGATCATTCAAACGCGAGTTTGAGCAGTGTAGAGTAGTGCTTGTTGTTTGTCGTTTCTCCGATCACAAATGCAGACATGGTTTTATGTTTATGCGGTGCGATAAGCAACGCAACGTGTAAAAACACAGTATAAGTTACTATAATCAGTAATTATGTCCCCACTGGATGCAACAAATGCCTCGTTTGTAATTGGGTTTTATCTCGTCGTGCCGGGAGACACAGCATCACAGTGTTAAGGGGCATAGCATTTCCGTCACACGCTTGAGGTATTCAGCCAATCACAACGCACTGGATAGCTGGCCAATCAGCATACACCTTGCTTTTCAGAACGATGAGCTTTGTAAAAATCAGAAAGGCTCAGAAAGTTAAAATCCAATCCAATTTGCCCTAAGGGCAAGTTATTTATTTTTCATTGGCTCATGTTAAAAAATATAGATATAAACCGCATAAACATTGCATTACACCAAATACACAAAATAATGTTCTTTTTAGCAACATCATATGACCCCTTTAATGGTTACAGCCCCAATACAAACATACAATTCCTCATTCATGTTTCAAAATATACATTCAATACAATAAAACAATCCGCACTTCCATTATATACATGTGAATCAGAATCTCAAAAATGGAAAAATCATGTCTCTCACCTGTTGATTTGCACAGAAGTGGGTTTGTCTCCTCTTGTAGCTGCTTTTTTGGCCCTTCAGGCCCCTCCGGAGGTAAAATAGTCTCCGAGGACATGAGCCAGATGTTTAGATACTAAACACACCCAAAAACAACAATCCCCCACGCAATCAGCCCTCAAACCTGTAAGAAAACAACAAACTGTGGTCATATCAATCGCCGATTCACTGCGATACAGTCATAGAGTGTATGGTTACAGTAAACGAACTCCACTCCAACATCTTTCTTATGGAGGCAGTGACGTCATACGGCGAAATGTCGTTAAAGTTAGTGGAAAGTTTGGCTTAGGATTTTTTTCTCCACAAACGAAACTCAAAATGTCACAAACACACTCCTAAACATCCTAGCAACTTCTTAAGCCTATATTATTTGTTTGCCAAACATGTAACAAATCATTTCGAAGTCTGCTGGTTACCTTTCAAACATGTTAACTTCCAAACGCCTTTATTCGCATCCTTTCTTCAGGCAAAACGAAGTCCAGTTAGAAAAAGTTTCCTTAATAGTCAGTTTAGGATCAAAACTCTGTAAATACTATCAGATTCCTCACAAAAATAGTACAAAAATCCCTGTCAAGCAGGCGCTGAATAATGAGTTTGTGCGCGAGACTCCGGCGCGCTCGAGCTGCTGCTGCTGGAGAAACTTTGAGCTCAAACATTTTCATCACATCCGGATTCCGAAGATCACAACCAGCTGCATTCAGAAGTTCGAGAACTGAGACTGTTTGTTAAGTGATTTCGTCTGTCTTACAGACACGCAGGTTTGTTTACCTAGAGATCTGAAGGAGGACTTCACATTGACTTGAGTTCTTCCCACCATACCTGACTAAAAATGTTGCCTACTTGTGAGCCTGATGCCTCTCAAAAGTTGTTGAAGTATTTATAAATAATCATTCAGACTTTTTGATTTCATGAGAACATTTTTACTTTTCTGTTACAATTATTACCAGCCTTGGCAATTGCAAATAAATAAATAAACAAACAAATTAGGCTACTTATTAAAGGGGTCATATGATGTTGCTAAAAAGAACATTATTTTGTGTATTTGGTGTAATGCAATGT
>NW_015505235.1:2916969-2947673 GCF_001515645.1 Sinocyclocheilus grahami | reverse complement strand
CCCAAATGTTCACACAAAGGAAGAAGGCGTAACTTTTATTCTCGCTGTAGTATTGTTGCCACCGCCGCCATGTCGTGAAGACGCCGTGTGCTTCGTTGTGAAAGCGAAACTACTTTGTTTGGACGATATGCGCTTCGTCGTGCCGGGAGACACAGCATCACAGTGTTAAGGGGCATAGCATTTCCGTCACACGCTTGAGGTATTCAGCCAATCACAACGCACTGGATAGCTGGCCAATCAGCATACACCTTGCTTTTCAGAACGATGAGCTTTGTAAAAATCAGAAAGGCGAGGCATACACTGAAAAAGTTTTTTCATTCATCCAATTAAAATCCAATCCAATTTGCCCTAAGGGCAAGTTATTTATTTTTCATTGGCTCATGTTAAAAAATATAGATGTAAATCATTACCCTAAATTTTTGTAATGGGATGAATGAAAAAAAAAATTTCAGTGTAGAGGAGCAACAATAATGTACATTATGTGGAAAATAATGTGTTTTTTTAACTTTAAACCGCATAAACACATTGCATTACACCAAATACACAAAATAATGTTCTTTTTAGCAACATCATATGACCCCTTTAATGGTTACAGCCCCAATACAAACATACAATTCCTCATTCATGTTTCAAAATATACATTCAATACAATAAAACAATCCGCACTTCCATTATATACATGTGAATCAGAATCTCAAAAATGGAAAAATCATGTCTCTCACCTGTTGATTTGCACAGAAGTGGGTTTGTCTCCTCTTGTAGCTGCTTTTTTGGCCCTTCAGGCCCCTCCGGAGGTAAAATAGTCTCCGAGGACATGAGCCAGATGTTTAGATACTAAACACACCCAAAAACAACAATCCCCCACGCAATCAGCCCTCAAACCTGTAAGAAAACAACAAACTGTGGTCATATCAATCGCCGATTCACTGCGATACAGTCATAGAGTGTATGGTTACAGTAAACGAACTCCACTCCAACATCTTTCTTATGGAGGCAGTGACGTCATACGGCGAAATGTCGTTAAAGTTAGTGGAAAGTTTGGCTTAGGATTTTTTTCTCCACAAACGAAACTCAAAATGTCACAAACACACTCCTAAACATCCTAGCAACTTCTTAAGCCTATATTATTTGTTTGCCAAACATGTAACAAATCATTTCGAAGTCTGCTGGTTACCTTTCAAACATGTTAACTTCCAAACGCCTTTATTCGCATCCTTTCTTCAGGCAAAACGAAGTCCAGTTAGAAAAAGTTTCCTTAATAGTCAGTTTAGGATCAAAACTCTGTAAATACTATCAGATTCCTCACAAAAATAGTACAAAAATCCCTGTCAAGCAGACGCTGAATAATGAGTTTGTGCGCGAGACTCCGGCGCGCTCGAGCTGCTGCTGCTGGAGAAACTTTGAGCTCAAACATTTTCATCACATCCGGATTCCGAAGATCACAACCAGCTGCATTCAGAAGTTCGAGAACTGAGACTGTTTGTTAAGTGATTTCGTCTGTCTTACAGACACGCAGGTTTGTTTACCTAGAGATCTGAAGGAGGACTTCACATTGACTTGAGTTCTTCCCACCATACCTGACTAAAAATGTTGCCTACTTGTGAGCCTGATGCCTCTCAAAAGTTGTTGAAGTATTTATAAATAATCATTCAGACTTTTTGATTTCATGAGAACATTTTTACTTTTCTGTTACAATTATTACCAGCCTTGGCAATTGCAAATAAATAAATAAACAAACAAATTAGGCTACTTATTAAAGGGGTCATATGATGTTGCTAAAAATAGCATTATTTGGTGTAATGAAATGTGTTTATGTGGGTTAAGGTTCAAAAAACACATTATTTTCTACATACTGTACATTATTGTTTCTCCTCTATGCCCCGCCTTTCTGAAACGTGTACATTTTTACAAAGCTCATCGGTCTGAAAAGTGAGGTGTGCTGTGATTGGCCAGCTATCCAGTGCGTTGTGATTGGCCGAATACCTCAAGCGTGAGACGGAAATGTCACGCCCCTTACCATACTGTGATGATGCCCTGTCCGGCCGGAGCGATGACTCAGCGACCAGCACGGATCAGCTCTAGGCATGACGAAGCGCATATCGTCCAAACAAAGTAGTTTCGCTTTCACAACGAAGCACACGGCGTCTTCACGACATGGCGGCGGTGGCAACAATACTACAGCGAGAATAAAAGTTACGCCTTCTTCCTTTGTGTGAACATTTGGGCGGTGTTATGCAAATCTTCCCACATAGTGACGTAGACATGTGGGGGCGTGTTAGAACGAGCCGTTTTAGGTAGGTGTGGTTGACTCTTAACTTTTATAAAGAATATCTCTTTGGATTTGAGACTTTAGTCTTTGCAACTTTACAGATCTTCTTTATCCACCAAGAGCTTGTAACACTCCAAAGAGAAAGGAAAAATTGAAAACGCATCATATGACCCCTTTAATATAAATATAAATATTAACACTGTCTCTTTAAAAACCCTATATAATATACACTATCTCTCTATCTATCTCTGCAGGTGGCTAAGCAAGGAAGTTAACCAGGAGTTAAGAGTTAGGAGTTTTCCATAATGGTGAGAACAACAGATTTCTATTGCGATTACATCAGTGCTAACTCAGTGTCTTTAAACCCTTTAAATTCTCAGCTGTCTTAAATCTGCACGCATACATACACAAAGAGCCCTCAACTGATTCAGTCCATTCTCGTGATGGCCTTGCTGGTGGATAAAGCGTATGAGCATGGAAGTGATTGATGTGATATATGCCCTCTTCATTGACTGGGTGAACTCCATTTTCTGCTCCTAATACAGAAATCACTCCAGGTCTGTGGCATAATGATTTACGATGAATCTGTGTCAATGTTGAACTCACAAACCCCACCTAATCCATCTTGCAGAGACCCTCCTCGCTGCGGAGAAATGCTGCATTCTCCATTTATAAGTGTTGAATCTATTACCCCACTGATTGGTAATAACTTTCGGCCTTTGCGGCCCCTTAGACAGTAATTACTCAAATACTGATGCTCTTTGAGACCCGGCACCAAAGGTAAAGCTCAGCATCAGCAGGGCTTAGCTGACCCACCTTGCTTTCAAAGTTATCACTTTCAAAGTTACAAGTATATTTAAGGAATAGTTCACCAGAAAATGAAAATTCCATATCATTGCTTTGTGTGAGAAATAGATGAAAATTAAATCATTATTCCCTAACATTCTTTCCCAAATCAAAGTGATATTGAAAAGGACATGAGTGTGAGTAAATAATGACAGAAATGTCTTTTTTGGGTCAATTATTGCTTTAATAAGTAGGGGAAAAAACTCTAGTGCCAAATTTTCAGTGTAAAAGTGGCACAGGATTGCTTCTGAAGTGGCATCTTAGTGTCTCTACAAAGAGAAGAGGTAGCATAAATGCATTTACACAATAATTACAGCTATATAGTTTGATACTAGGGTCTAAGATGGGTCAGAGCGGGCATAATTAAGTCTGGCTTTTATATGGCATTATGTCTTTACACTGAATTTTGAGCATGCACAGCAGCCTTATCTTGGCTGTGTAAAGATGCCTTTCCTAAAAGCCAAAATCATACATTCCCATTTTAATATTTCATTGTGTTTCCGTTCACACGGGACAGCAGTTCTATGATTTCCTGTGTATTCCGCAGTGACACCGCCGACAAACATTTATCTTGTGTTAAATCATGCGCTTCTGAGCTCGAATAAGGAACTGAAGTCACAGAGAGTGCGTGAAGCCGTCATGTTGTGTCACTGTTGTGTCAGCAAAGCATCTGTCAGAGTCACATTTCAGAGGAAAGGGGAAACGTCTCTATTGACTTCATCTGTTTGTGTGGCAGCATGCCTGATTGCTGAAACGCTGCCAAATCACCCTGGGTAATCCCACTCGATGGAGTCCCTCCGAACGCTGGGGTTCACAGTGCATGCATGCAGGAAAACCGCCTGTCACCACAACAACATCGCTGACAAAAAGCCACCTACCGTGATTTAGTAAATATTCGAGCTAAAGCAGCAAGAGTGGATGCATACATGGCAACACAGGAACAATCGGCGAAGAAAAAACAAACCAGAATCGAAAATGTGAGCATTTTTTTGGAAGCCACACTAACCCAATAGCCACTTAAAATTTTTCTTTGAGCGACTCTTGCACTGCTGAGTAATTAGCATATGAATAACAGAAAACGCAAAGATCCTACGAGTACAAGAAGTGATATGCACACGCTCAGAGATCTGCCTACTGCAGTAGATGCGCTGTTTTGTGCGAGCTTGATGTAAGGAACCCACTTTGAAGTTGGCGATTTCCTCAACTTCTAGATTGGCTTTCCTGAGAAAACTGTGCCACTCAATTATACCTGTTATTCATCAAGGAGAACAAATTGCTCCAAGCAGGCAGGCAGGCAGGGAGGGTTACCTGTAGCTAACAAAAAGGCGCAGGAGGCCCCTTGCGGAGCGCCGCAGCTCGGCTCTCTGTGTTCTTACCATTTGGTTTTTGTTATGGAATTAAAATTTCACACCAAATGGGTAGAAGGAAATGTGGTGGAATAGGAAACCTGTAATTAGCACTAATGAGCTTATTCTTGGGCTCTGTGATTGGAATACAAATGCGAGACTTACCGATTCTTTTCCCATCTCGACTTTAATGGCCAGCAAAAGAAATGTGTCACTTTGAACCAAGGCGCAGGCACAATGCACATCAGTAACTGATCAAATCTTCAAAGAAACCTCGCAGAAGTCTCAGCTGAATGAAAAGAAGTTAATAAGTCCTGCTTTGAAGCCAACAGAAAGCCCCCCTACTTCTCAAGCGGACCGTGAAAGCTGGACGAACCCTGGCGACCTGGATGATTAATGGCGTTAGGGTTATTTTTGACCATTTTTTTCATATTCGTACTCTTTAGGTCACTCTCTGATCAACACGCTAACGGCGCTTGTCGTCCATTTTATCAGTAGGGAAATGTTGTTTCAGTCTTGCTAGGTCAAGGGACATTATCAGGGCAGCGCTGAGGTGGCACGGATAAATAAACTCATTAAAACAATAGGCCTCATGATTAACGATGTGTAATTGCTTTGATAGAAACGAAAACAAACATCATTTATAGCACGGAGAGAGAGAGTCAGAGGCCGAGAACAGTGGGGTGGCTTGTATACGCTAAATGCACATCTGGAAGGAACTGTTCAAACACTAAAATATGCAGGTATAATCAGTAGCAAATGTCTGCACCAGCATGTTTTAAGTTCATAAATATGTATCTCTCAAATAAAAGGAATTTTGTTTGCTCTAGGCCTGCGAGTTGTAGATACTGTAACTAATAACATACTTTAAAGTAAAAGGCCATCGCCCAGTGTCTGCTGCGAAGTGCAGACAGCAGGCCGGAGCGTGCAGTCGCGCAGACTTACACGTGAACAGCTGCAAAATCACTTGTGATCAAAGTACTGAGCCATATGCAGCCAATCTGACCTGGTTGACATTTCACTAAATAAACCTAAAATATATGTCCAATTATCCAGTCTGTCGCAATACCCCAGATCTGCTTTTAGGATGTGGGTATTCATGTATATTGAAAGACAGATCTTGGAAAAGAACATGGAGTGAAGAAGACTGCTTTCTGAAAAGTCAACAAGATATCAAAAACCATACTATTAACTTTCTTATTGCACATTTCTGGTCTTACCTTTCCAGATTTATCAGTACACATTATTCCATTTAACATTTGGCAGATACGTTTTTCCAAAACATGCTTTTTTTTGCATGTAAGTCATTCATTTTAGCAAGTTCATGCATTCCCTGGGAATCGAACCTATGCCCTTGGTGTTAATAGTATAATGTGCTATTGCCTGAGCTACAGGACTCCTACTTCAATAAAAACAAAAAACAAAACAAATACATCTCACACATGACACTGCATTCTAAAAAAATTGGTGCCCAAAATGTTCAACTTTTGAAAACACATCTCTAGAGTAGACCATCCTTTGTTTTTCATTCCACTCTTTTTGCATTCTTGCAGATCAATAAACAAAAAAATTGCAACTTGCAACACACAGTATGTGGGGTTTCATTTATGAATGAATCATGTTTTGAATGAATTGATTGAGTAACTAATTCAATGACTCCCTCATAAAAGGTCACTTGTTTTGACTGATTGATTCAAATGACTCACACATAAAGAAAGCCACTTGTCAACAACTGGCATAACAATGTAACCTGTTAAAAGCATAATCAGGTTCAAGGACAAGAACTAACTGGTGTGTAATTAATAATATTCATATAGTTGCATTGAAGTGCAATATGACAAATTTTACCCACATATGAATTCAAAATTGTGTAGCTAGAAACATTTAACGTATTTGCTAAGAGCATGTTTCTGGCCTCTCAGAATGCCTTACGTTTCCTATCAGTTTGTGGATTCCCTGGGAATCAAACCCATGACCTTACCATTGCTAGTGCAATATCCTACTGGAAATGCTAATGCAAATGCCTCAAATGTGTTCTGATTCACACTAATATCTCTGTACATTATTATCATAATCTATAAGGAACTTGTTTATTGATGTGATAATATTGTCATTCTAATCTCAGTTGTTTATTGTGACTCACAGATGTGGACTTAAAATAAACATTAGTAGGTAACAAGGGTCACGCTCAGGCAGGGGGTGGGCGGCATTTTCTTCCAGGCATACGTGACATCCCATATTCACACTGTCCTGCAGTAAGTCACCTCACGCTGAGCATACATACCCCTGAGTCCTGTTAACCCACCCCCGGCTACCCGTGGATCAGTCGGGACACACACACACACTCCGGCAAGAAGCCTCCATGCATTATTGAAATACGGGAGAGAACACTAGCATTTCCACCCACTCTGATTAATTTAATGCTCTCTCTAAGTCCAAGATTAGGCTCTGGCATAGGTTGTAATTAAATATTGAAAATACGAAAGTGCAGGAATATTCAATTCTTTTGAAAGAAATCAGAGTTTTAATTTACCTCATGCGGTGGCAGCCTCGGTCACCTGCAGAGAGAGAATCCACACCGCATCACCAGATGCATGAAGCCTGGCTTGGCAAGGCCGTGCCTTTAAATTGAGCCCCTCGTTCCAATTTATAGAACGGGAGTCAAATATTTATCCAGTTGATGAGGCAAACGCAGCGTGCTGCACTGACAATAATTAAAATCCGGCCCAGACAAAGGTGAACACCTGATCATTTCTAATAGTTTGTATTCGCGTGGTCAGGCCTGGCGCAGTTGATTTCGGTAGCTGCCTACTAGAAGTGTGAAGAAGTCTGAAGTGTATTTACACTACGGTAAACACAGCATGTTGGGCCCAACATTTGTCAGAGCGAATGTGTCCATGTGGTTTGCTGTTATTAAACTATTTAAATCGTACAGGCTATTTATCACCCATTTAAGAGCAGAGCTTTGGAGCGACTCTCAGTAAGAGGAGGATGGGTCTTTCATCTTTTTGCTCTTTTTATTTCCTCTCCTCCTCTTCAGAATGTGAAGAACATCTTTGACTTCAGTACAGCTGGTGGCCTAGACTGGTGCTGTACAGTACGTGTGCCCAGAGAAAACCTAGATTTTATACATATACATAAATATAAAGAATTAACATGTTATTAAAATATTTATAGATACATGCCCAAAAATAGGCACGATGTTCTTTAATTGAATTTATTCTTTTGGGTGTTGGTATATACACGTTTATTAATGTGAGATGTCATCTAATAATTATTTGTTCTGTCTTTGTATAAGTGAGTGGGCTTTCTCTTCAAATAAACATTTGAAACATCAGGCTGTATGTGTCTTAAATATATTTCTGAACTTTTTGGCGGCGTACAGTGTAAACATGTCCTTCTAAATGTCATGTCTAAGCCAGGGACTAGCCGCATCATGGCATGGCACGAGAGATGCGTGTTAAAACGAGGATTCCACAAATCACAGATCAAAGTTGTCTAATTATGTAAATCATGAATTCTCCAAATGTCAGCATTAGGAAAAAGGATTAGGATTTGCCATGGTAAATGATAAATGATCTATCAAGCAGACGAATCAACAAAAATGCAGCTAATGTAACACATATTTGGCCTCCACAGTTTGAGAGAGGTGGGTATGTTATCAAATAAACAGTGAAATTGATTTAATTACATTTTAATGGTGAAAAAGCAAATACCGCCAGTCAATTTAAAGTGGTTCTTCTGTTAGCCTTTGAGAAACCTGTGAAATTTGATCTAAGAGGGTTCCCAGGAATAGATGCTGTACCTCTAAACAGACACTACACATGACCAAACAGCTGTTGAGATGTTATCGGATTGTGTGTGTGTGTGTGTGCGCTATCTGGCATTTATCTCCTGGTCATGGTGACAGCGGAATGTAAATTTGGCAAAGCACACTCCACAGATGGCAACGGCAGCCAAGAATCTGACCCATTTTCCCAGTTCCTCTAAACGACAGGCCACCCTGCTGCAGACACGGAGCGCTGGGTTTATGAGACCAGCATGTTCATTGATTTTTTTGTATTGATGTCCAGCCAACAACAAATAAAACACAAACTAATAACACAATCATGACTGCTAACCCATGACACTAAGTCTCGGTCAAATTTATGAGGGCATATGAAATAAGCCTTTTAGGATGTGTGTGCGTATCGGAGTCAACTCATCAGATTTATGAAATATGTTAAGAAGGAAGCTGATGTCACTGATGTCTACAACAGATACTGATGTTTTGAAACATACTTAAAAGTTACTTAAGGAGGCAGTGTGTATTTATATATAAAAATTATTATCAATATAATTTATTAGAGCTGTATTTTTGTTGAGAAACAATTGTTGGTTTTGGCTAAATGAATAGAGTACTAAACTTGAACAGGTAAGATTATACTAAATACAACAACTAATTTACATTAATGACTCAAAAACATAAGACTCATTTCAGTTAATAATTTTTGTGATTCAGTTCATTTAGATGTACATGTACTGTCTTAACGAAACGACTCGGAATCAATCAAACTTTCCAATGCTACATATGAGAGCGAAAGGATTCTTTAGGACAAAGTTGATTCACTTGACTGAATTGAATGTGACATATGAGAACGAACCAATCTGGATTGAATCAGACTTTCAAATGATTGACAGGGGACTGTTTCGGACGAGCCGATTCTCTAGAATAAATCGGAATTTCCAACGCTACACATGAGACAGAATCATTTAGGACAAACCAATTCATTATAATGAATCTGAAGCAAAATATGAGAGAGGGGGCCATATTTGATTTTCCAGCATTACCATCATATGAAATAACAAGCTTTAGAATGAATAAGTTAGAATGAGTGATTTAGAACTAATTGATTCACTAAAATGAACTGGATGTGAAACATGAGAGAGGAGACCATTTCATTTATTTTTAACCATTTATTTTTCCATACAAAATAGGAGAGGAAAGATAATTTATTACGAATCGATTCACTAAAATTAATCTGACTTTCCATCGCTACATAAACAGAGAAAAAATGATGAGAGAGAGGACCATTTGGGTGAGTGTGTCTGATTATTCCTTTCTCTCAGACATTAAAATCACTTATTGTTATGAATGAATGAATAAATAAATGAGGTACAAAAGGCAGCACTTAAAAATACTTTTTGTAAATAAAATCATTTTTGTTTAGTCAATGTGATAAAACAAAATCAGTATCGTAACCGATTTTATTTACTACATGATGACACCAAAATCCCACCCATCAGTCCATAAATAAAGAACACATGGTCGGACAGCTCTACATAAGCCTGTACTTTAGTGTTAATAAGAAATTCAGGACTGTGTGATTGCACCTGGTCTGTCTGTTCTAAAATTCCTGAAATCCACTGTAGCATCATGAATTAAAAAAATCATCCCCTCTTGCCTGCAGGTCTGTGGTGTTACTCACCTCTACGCAAAACACACCGGAATAAACTTGAGACAGAACAAAACATTCGATATTACAACCCTATTTGCATATCATTAGCAGAGCAGGGACCACCACCCCCTATGGGTTACTGGCTTATAAATATATTTAAATATATAAATATCATGAATACATTAATTGATATTGCCCTCACATCCTCAAAAATGCATTGCTGCCATTGTATAGCTATTTCTCCTGGGAATGAAATGACATATTTGCAGAATCTCAGTCAGACACGTACACATTTACACACACAAAAAGCACTGAACGAAAAGTTGTTGGTGTGTTTTTCTACTTTTAACATCCTCATGCTGGAATCTGACTTAAACCACTCTTCTGTTTTTGCGGTTCACAGGACAGAGCGATTACATCAGCGTCTTCAAGCCTGAAGACGTGAGCATGGCTCGGGGCGAACACCTGGCTGTGTTTACAGCGGTGGTTGAAGGGCAAAGCGTGTATGTGTGTAGCGGAGAGATACACAGCCACTCTGATCGGCTCCTTCGCAACCTCAGAGAAGCCCTCAGAAACTCTTATCACATGCGATTAATATTACAACCCTTCAGTTATGAGACAAGAGGCCACCCAAGTTTCCAAAAAGGCCTCTAGTTTAGCGCTGCTGGCCTGTGTCTCGCTGTTTTGAAGAACGAGAGTAAAATGTGTCACCCTTCCTGTCTCAGACTCAACCGCTTGATGCGCAATATCCTGGAGATTTAATGTCTAGTCAACAAACAATGACCTTTTTATAGCTATTTTGTTAGTACATGATTCATCGGTGCACATTATTATTTCCAAAAGTGCTAATTGTTCTTAAAAACAAAAATTTTTATGTTAAATTAATATTATGATTAAATGTCATAATTTTTACATAAATAAAGAAATGTGTCACCCTTCCTGTCTCAGACTCAACCGCTTGATGCGCAATATCCTGGAGATTTAATGTCTAGTCAACAAACAATGACCTTTTTATAGCTATTTTGTTAGTACATGATTCATCGGTGCACATTATTATTTCAAAAAGTGCTAATTGTTCTTAAAAACAAAAAATTAAATGTTAAATTAATATTATGATTAAATGTCATAATTTTTACATAAATAAAAAATGCATTGCTTCTATGTCTTGAACTGTTTACCAAAACATAATGACTTGCTCCTCCCCTAATACAACTTTCATTTTCAATTGACATCACTTTTTCATCCAGCAATCTTATAAAAACACTTTCAAAATCCAGTTTCCGGTGAATAAAATCAGGGCTTGTTTGACTTTTTTTGTTTGTTTTGTTTTTAGTCACAAAATAACTACAATTAGAAGAAAACAGTTGTGTATATATATATATATATATATATATATATATATATATATATATATACACACACACACACAAAATCTGCACAGAAATGCAAATATCAGCATCTCAAATATTTTTCTATCTATATCTACAGTCAATATAACCTTTAATAACAATTTTTGGACATTAGTGCCGTGAAACAACTTTAGTTATATAATGCACCAAGTTGAAATGTAAGTACAGCAATTGTAATTACATAATTACTCATATTATTTTGTTTTGCGCAAAAAAATCTACCTTAAGTCCTGTAATATAATGCGCAAGTCATATGGACTACTTTTCTGTTTTTTTTGTTGTTGTTTTTTTGACAGATTTTGGAGATTGAATGGCCTATATGCTTTCATTGTATGCAAAAGTATACAGAAGTAAATTATGAGTTTTAATTTTTAAGTGAACTTCTCCTTTAAGGACAGCTTATTAAGAGCATTTTCTTGTAAGTGACAAGTCTGTTGACCCCTGTGTGACCTTGCTAATCTCAGCATGTCACGTGACCATGATTCATCCAATCCTTCGCCGGCTTTCATCGTTGCTTGTTGCTAGCACATTGCTGCCGTGCTCCACTTAGCCAATTAACAGTAAAATAAAGCCAAACAGATTTGAGCTGATAAATCTTTAATGGTACGAGGGATTTTACACAAATGCACACTTGACAGTGCTAATTTAAAATAAATACTGAGCTTGATTAAAAATTCCCCCGGCTGATGGAAGATAAATGTTTAAATAATTTATCAGATTTAATTGACATGACTGTGATGTTGTAAACAGAAATGTTTTGATGTTCTTAATGTAATTTGACACCATGGCTTCTTGGGCCCCATCCAAGAGAGAAAGGCAGCAAAAAAAAGTGAGACGACTGCGAAAGTGGTAAAGGGACGTGTGTGTATGTATGCATGCAAATGTATGCGTGTGTGTGTAGCTGTCTGATTCAAACACTAGCTATGCACTGTGTAAATGAACTTTTGCTCATCTGTATTTACATATTACAGAGTTAGAGTGTAAGCTGTACTGCCATTGGGCATTTTATAATGAGTAATTATGAGAAAAAAGATGAAAGGATAGGGAGAAAAGGAACAAGGGAAGGAGGGTAAATCAGATGAAAAGAGACGCGAAGAGCATTGCGGTCTGAAAGCTCAAACAATAAAGCATGGTGATAGCAACTTCAAGGTTATTGGTTCGATTCTCAGGGAATGTGTGAACTAATGTATACTTGAAATGCAATAGAGTTGCTTTGGATAAAAGTGTCTTTTAAATACATAAATGTAAAAAGAATAGTGAGGTGAGATTAGAGGAGAAACAGATTGGCATAAAGGAAATCTCTTTAAATACAAATAGCAACCCCGAGGTTATGGGTTTGATTCCCAGGGAATGTGTGAACTCATATAATTTATACAGTACTTTAAATGCAGAACAAGTTGCATTGGATAAAAACACCTGCTTAATTCATACAGTAAATAAAAGAATAGTGAGGTCAGAATGAGAGGAGTAACAGATGAGCATAAAGGAATTCTATTTGAACACAACTAGCAACACTAAAGCTGTAGGTTTGATTCCCAGGGAATGCATGAATTGAATAAACTTTAAATGCGATCACTTAATTTGGATAAAAGTGCCTACTAAATGCATAAACATAAAACAGTTGAGAGGAGAAACAGATGAGCATAAAGAAATGTTCTTTTAATACAACTAGCAACCACAAGGTTATGGGTTTGATTCCCAAAGAATGCAAGAATTAATAAATTGTACGCAATAAATAAATGTACGTTTCTTTGGATAAACGTGTCTGCTAAATGCATGAATGTAAAAACAAATGGTGAAGCAGGAATGAGAGGAGAAACAGATGAGCAAAAAGGAATTCAGCCTCACCCTGGAAAACTGACACTAAACAAACATGTAAATACAGCAAGACATTCATTGTCAACATGAGCACATCTACTCACTGTCATCCAGCAGGGCAGGCCGCGGGGGAGGATGTGACATGAAACTTCCTGAGACGCTGATCTCAAACACACGAGTGGCATGTCAACCAGCTCCCATCCCAGATAAGACTCATCGGAATGCTGGTAGAACGGCTTCAGAATCTCCGCCAAGCAAACATCTCATCTATAAACAAACACTCTCACTCACCACCCTAAATGAATACATCAAAATTTGATGGAGCGGCCATGTTGCAGATCCAGGACCCACAGCGAGACACGCCATGATACAATGTATACCAGCATACATGAATAGATAAAGATGTTTTTGGGATTTGACACAGGCACGACAGGGAAACACAAAGGCATACATGCTAACCCAAGCATTCTGACCCAGTAAACAGAGAAGATTTGAGAGGTGGAGTACACAATCTCAGTTTCAAAACCGTACAAATCACATCAAGTTTACTGAAAATGCAGGCGTTTTTCGTTCTCGTAACACGCAGCAACTGCACGAAAGAGCATCTGCTTTGTGCTGACATTTCAATGCAAGATAGTTTATTGTGCCCTGTCGCCCCGCACATCAAAGGCAGACGTCGCCTTTAAATGAAGTCGCCCAAGTGGCGGAGCTTTTTATTAACTTCCAATCAATAAACATGCAGTCGGGGCGAGAGGTAATCAGGAAACACTGCCAAATAAGCTGACAATGAATCAAAGCCGCTGCTCGGAGGCAACAGCAAAATCCTAACAAGCAGTTTATTACCGGTAGCTGTTACTGACATTAGTCAAAACCAAGAAAGATAAAATAGAATAAGGAATGTGATGCTGGGAAAGCGCCCACGGGCTGCGTGTTCCTCGCATGCTCTTGATAACTGCACGCCTCCTCTTTGATATGATAACAAATATAAATTGTTTAAAAACATCAAATGCATGGGAAGTCAGGGCCCACACTTCTATGGAACAGATGCAGTGGCGGACGAAAAACTCAAGGTGCTGAAAGTTTGTCTATATGGGGCGATTAGCTGCTTTTCTGCAAACGTTTCCTTTTGTTTTTGACAGAACCTCATCAACTGGTCTAGAATTGCTTTCTCAGACCAATCGACATTTACTAAATGCATAAATGTAAAAGATAGGGAGGTGAGAATGAGAGGAGAATCAGATGAACATAAAGAAATCCTCTTTAAACACAACTAGTTACCCCAAGGCTATAGGTTCGATTCCCAGGGAATGCGTGCACTAATAAACTCTAAACTTGAAATGCAATAATTTGCTTTGGATAAAAGTGCCTACTAAACGCATACATGTAGAAAACACAAGGAAGCAACACATGAGCATAACTAATTTCTCTTTAAACATAACTAGCAACCAAGTTTATGGGTTCGTTTCCCAGGGAACACGTGAACTAATAAACAGTAAACTTTAAAAGCTATCATTTGCATTGAATAAAAGCCCCTACTAAATGTAAAAAAGATGAGAGGAGAAACAGATGAGCATAACAAAATTCTCTTTAAACACAACTAGCAACCAAGTTTATGGGTTCGATTCCCAGAGTACACGAGAACTAATAAACAGTAAACTTTAAAAGCTATCATTTGCATTCAATAAACGCACCTACTAAATGTAAAAAAGATGAGAGGAGAAACAGATGAGCATAATGAAATTCTCTTTAAACACAACTAGCAACCAAGGTTATGGGTTCGATTCCCAGAGAACACGAGAACCAATAAACTGTAAACGTTAAAAGCAATCATTTGCTTTGAATAAAAGTGCCTGCTAAATGCATAAATGTAAAAAAGACGTTAGGAGAAACAGACGAGTATGCACAAATAGCAACCCCAAGGTTATGGGTTCGATTCCCAGATAATAAAAAAATTTATTAAAAAAAGATGAGAGTTGAAGCAGATGACTGCTAGGGTGTTCTGGGCACTTGCTATAGCATTGCTAGGTGGCTTGTTAGGGTTTTAGGAGTTCTTTCAAATCACTAAGCCTCAGTATCAACAATAATAATAGTGATGCATGTCTTAGCAAACACAAATTTAAATCGTCAGCCGTACACTGTAAAATTAAGGGTTGTTGAGTGCCCGGTTTTAGCAGACATCAGTTCAACAAGTCCATAAGTTCTCTATACATTCTGGCATAAGGTACGAGTATCTCTGTTGGTGTGTCAGACAGCGTGAAGGGCTTGTAAAATTTACTCCAGGTTTAACATCAGGTGAAGGGGCAGCTTGAAATCAAGCCTGCTCTTGTTCAGGAGTTTGTTGTTTCAATCCCGGGCTAAACTGAAGTAGGAATTATTAAAGGGCTGTACGGCGGATAGTGTGTGTGTGTGATCCATATGCCTCTGGTATACTAAGAAGATGCTACTGAGAAAAAAAAAATCTCATCCAAATAATTTTCTTGCCCTACAGGCAGTTACATGCAAATAAGAGATCAAAAGCATGTTGGATGAAAAAAAAGGCAGATTGGTGTGAATATCATCAGGCAGTGGACTACATGCATTGGAGAAAAATGATGCTGATGCTTACTGACCAGGTACAGAGAGAGAGAGAGAGAGAGAGAGAGAGAGAGAGAGAGAGAGAGAGAGAGAGAGGGAGAGAGGGAGAGAGGGAGAGAGAGGCAGCAGAGCTCTTCACATGAAGCTACAGCATCTTTGATCAGCACATACACGGACACCACTTTTCCTCGATGTAGGTTCAGCATCCCAAAGAAAGGATGTGAGACTTTTGAAAACACACTCACACTCATATATACGCTAACCTAACTATCTAAATGAGCACATATTAAAGACTTCTATTGCTTTCATTTAAAGCTAATAGCTACTAAACAAGGCTGTAAAGGACAGAAGTACATTTCATTCAGTTGATTATAATATAATAATATACAAATAACTATACAAAATAAGAACTTACACCCATAAAAATAGAATTCCTGCTACATTTAAATACAAAAAATGTAAAGATTAGTAAATATATTAAAAAGTAAATATATAAAAATTAATTTATATTAAATAACATTTAATTCCTACAGGGACAATTTGTTAAAAAGCATCTTCACAATATAAATATATATAAAACAATACATATTATCTGATCATGGTCAATATATATATATTTTTTTATTAAAGTTCAGAAAAAAAAAGTTCAAGAATTTGTCATTTCACTCTCTATTAAACCGTTAAAACTACTATCACTCACAGCATTAACTATTAAAAAAAAAGTGGTGTCTAAACGGACTGGGGTCTATAATGTTGACATAATAATAATAAGAAGAAGAAATATTATTTATAAATCATTTTTACAATTAAAAATGTTCTGGGCTGCGTTTTGCAAAAGCATCGATGCTTAAGTACATCGTAGACCCTTTGGCACCAATGGAGCTACGATCAATAGGCTTACGATGCTTTTGGGAAATGCAGCCCTGGATGTTCTTAAAGAGCGCTTCTGACATATTTAGTGGTCTTAAGAGCACAATATTGTCTCTAAAGTATACCTAATAATATGTTAAGCTAAATCTGGTGATGATAACTATAGCTGCTGTTAACACACTCTTTTTCTCTCACACACCTGCAAGAAAAACGCATGCATTCAAATTATGTAACATTTACAATAGACACATTTAAGGCAAATAAATCTGATCATACGTTTTGTAAATTTTAAATCACAGACATATTAATTTTTTTTAGCAATTTGATTTAGAATTTTTATTTTATGTGTTCTTATTTTTTTTTCTGTTTAGTGTTAGAGTTTGTAGGTTTTCAGCACATCTGATGAGCAGATGAGAACTGGCCTCAAACACTGTATTGCTGTGACTATTGGTCCATGTTAATGGTCCATAAAACATGGCCTTGACCAGAGGTCACTGTAAATTCCATTACAGCATCTTTAAGGACTTTCTAATATTTGCATATTTAATATCTGTTAAATATTTACACATTTAAATAGCCAAATATATATGAAAACGACACCTGATAAAAACGATTCAGCTCCAAAATCATGTGATTAATTGTGCCCTTAGAGTGTTTTTTAATTGAAAGATTTCTGCATGTTTAATTTAATAAGATGTACATTTGAAATCGTATTAATGTAATGTTCTAGGGCACAGGCAAAGCCAGTGTATGCATGCACACCAAAAAAGCGAGTTAATTTTACTGGAGAATAGATATTTGCTTTAATCTCTAAGGAGTCGTGCCATTTAAATCCTCCAGTCATGGCGTGTGAATGCCAGCTATCCAGAGCGGCGTGAGAGAGAGGCTTCATCCGGCTGGATTAGAGACACATGCAAACACACGGCTGCATTTTTAACACTGGTCAACAGAAGCATTGAAAGCAATCCCCGCTGGAAGAGAACGGAAGGCTTCTCCATTGAACATGAAGCTTTAATCCTGTCTTTTTCACCCTCTCTTTCTCTCTCTCTGCACCTTTCCGTGCCTCATTATTGCCAATCATTTGAATGGGAGTGCCCACTGTCACCTACTCTGTAATATGATTACTTCATGCACGAATTAGTATGTATATTTAATGCAGGATTTTCTTTTTTTTTATCCCTCTCTTTTCAATCTTGATGAATGCAAGGGCGAGGAGCGCGGCTGCCAGCGTCATGCTAATAAATGACAGCTGATTTATGCATCTGTATTCTTTTATTTATAAAAAATAGCAAGCCGTCCGATATTCCGATATTAATAATACAAGTGGATCCACTTTGATTAGGCCAGCGCAGCGAGCTGTGCATATTCAGCATTACAATTAAATCTTCTGATGTGAAATAGGAATGACACGCTAATGAAGCGAGCCAGCGAGCCTGAACCAAGACTGTCCAACATCATTATGGGATATCTTAGATGAAGAGTAATTACGCGCGGAACACTGAAATGTCATTAAAAATCTTCAGTAAGTGATTTAACCCACTATTCCTCACTAATGCCAGACTGTTTTTTCTCCTATTTCCCCCTCCACTCCAGGCCGAGGCCGAACAGAAAGTTCATCTTCAGAAGTTCTGGATGAAGGGGAAAAAATAATATGCAGGGACTTAAGAGAGTGATACAATCGAGTGTCCTAATTTAATTTTAATTCGGTACTCTATACTGGTGGTAGGTAATTGAAATCATTCTTTAATAAATTCTGATGAATTGGCAATTAGGTCGTGATCTGTTTCCCGAGGTCGGCCTGAAATTGATAGCGCTGGTCCGTGAGCGATATTACTCAGGACTCTTTTGAATATCAAATCTCATATTGTGATATAGATATGTGTTTAACAGATGCTCATTTATTTGATTAGACGCTTAATCTGATTTCTGTCTGATTTGCAGCAAGGTCTGAAATCCCCCCGGACCATAAAAATGTCAAATGTATACATTATTAGTGTTATTAAAAGAGCATGATTCAAAACAACTGTGCGAAAACTTCTGACCAGTATATGAATATAATTACGTGTCTGATGAAAATACACAATATAAAAATGATCAGTGTCAGCAAGAGTTTTTTTCTTTACTTGGAAGCTTTTGTGTAAAATAATATCAATCCTCCTCACTTATAATTATCATTGTGTATTTTTGTTAGGGATGCACCGATATGAAAATTTTGGCCGATACCGATAACGATTATTCTTTATTTTTGAAAGCCGATAACCGATATGTTGGCCGATAAATCTATATCCAAATTGTTATATACTTTTTGAGAGCCTGATTACAAAAAAAGGTCTCATCATTAAAAGCCACATCCCAAACACTTTAACATAAGCAGCCTAGTTTGAACGGTGTACGTTTTAAAAATATTTTTACTCTCCCATTACCAAATTTAGTCATAAAAAAGTCTAACAAATAAATAAAATAATGCATTATTTATCGGCTTTAAGATATCGGCCAAATTTTCTTATCAGGCCGATACCGATAACAGAAAAAATGAGCATTTATCGGCCGATACCGATATGGTGGCCGATATATCGTGCATCCCTAATTTTTGTACTATCTAAATAAACTCTGCTTTCTTTTTTATGATACATTTCTCTCAATTTCATCAATGCTTGTTGTTAAACCTACATGTAATTACATTTCATCATTACATGAACGCCCATCATGCAAACAATGTTATCCTGTTTATTTTTTAGCCTGCACAATAATTCTCGCATTTGAATCCAAATGGTGGTCTGCATCTTTAAGTGGCTCAGTGATCTGTGATATAATGTGTCGGGGGCTTTGTGGCGATGCAGAAAAGCAAATCAGTAATGGGGCCATCGTCAGCTGAGAGCAAGAGACGGGGTGAACACCAGCAACCCTGAGGAGGAGAGACAGAGAGAGAGAGACAGATAGACAGAGAGGGAGCCGTCCAACCCAAACGTGCCTTGCAGCCATGCAATTATTTTCTGCAGTGTGTTCCAATATCAACTCGAGAGCAATGCAAATTATTTAAGACACACTTTTTTAGGAGCTGCAATTATAATAATGATGATCTCAATTAGCGTTGCCATTGCCTCGGACTATTTAGCAGCCGATTCTGCAGCCGCAGGCGAGTCCCCAGTGCAGGAACACAATGTCAGGGCTGAGTGGAGAGGGACACTTTTGGCCTCTGAATCTCTAAACCTAATCTTGATATATTTTCTTTTTCACAATAGCACATCTTTTTTGACACTTTTTGCTAAGAGACAACTAAATTAGGCTGTTGTATATGCAGACTCTCATATTAAAGATGCAGTCGACTATCATACACAATCATTAAAACAGGCCTCTTAGTTTATAGAAACAAACAAAATCACATATGGAGTAATGCACTGAATGTTAAAATGCACTGTTGTGAAAATATACATTAAATTGCTAACATGACACTAATTTGATCAAATCATTTACCTTAGCATGTCTGTTTAAGGTTATATCACATTTATCAACTTAGTTTTACCATTTTAAGTCGGTTAAACACTAACTTTGTGTGCATGATGTGCAAAATGGGACTTTTACATTCACTTCCATGTTCATCCGCCGAGAAAAATAGTACTACTATAATAAACATTTGATTTGTGCATTTAATACTTAATATATGTGTGTTAACAAAACTGGGAGCTCACTTTTATGCTTTTAAACACCGCAGAAAGTATCTCTCCACAGACTTCCATTGCAAGTGCAAAACATTTTATAGTGTGAAGAACAGGATGTGAAATAAGATCATTTAACACCCATGTGCATATTTGTCTTAAAGGTACAGTGCAATGTTTTTTTTCAATGTTAAAGGAATAGTTCATCCAAAAATGAAAATGTAATGGAAATGTACTCACCCTCAGGCCATTCCAGATGTAGATAAGTTTATTTCCTTCATTGTAACAGATTTGGAGAAATGTAGCATTACTTCACTTGTTCACCAGTGGATCCTCTGCAGTGAATGGGTGCCGTCAGAATGAGAGTCCAAACAGCTGATAAAAACATCACAATAATCCACAACATGACTCCACTCCATCAATTAGCAACTTGTGGCATTAAAAGTTGTATGTTGCTATGACGTGCACAAGAAAACCATAAAGGGACTTTTCACATTCACTTACATGTTCATCCACCTAGAAAAATAGTTTCTAAATAGTAAAAATAGTACCACTGCTAAATGACTTAGACAACTTAAAGCTTGTATAATAAACATTATTGCGCATAATATTTAATATAAGTGCTTTAACAAAAATATCAGCTCACTTTATGGTATTGAACACTGCAGAATATCTCATCCCATAGACTTCAATTGCAAATGCTTTATAAAGAATTATTATAGATAAATATTATCTATCTATCTATCTATCTATCTATCTATCTATCTATCTATATATATAAATATATTAAAAATAAATATTATAGATATAAAGGTTCCGGGGGGTTTTAACAGGAGAAGAACCACTTTTAGTTCTCTAAAGAACCTTTCAGTGAACAGTTCTTCTTCTTCTTCTTCTTATTTTTTAAGTGTGAAGAACATTTAAAAAATCTAAAGAACCCTTTTCCATAAAACATCTTTTGCTTGTTTTTATAAAGGACAAATGTAAATTATTTTCTCTGCTAACTAATATATTTTGATGTACGTTAAACCCAGAGCAGTCTTTTTTTAAATCAGTAAGGAGTACAAGCTATTTTTATTAGTGGACTAGGACATTAGTAAATGTGACACCTCTACCTAAAGAACAAAATGTATGCTGACCTATTTCAGCTTTCTCAGTTCATGTGGAAAAGGCTTGCACCGCTATCCCATTCTTTTATTCATTGCTCTGTAAATACCTCCACTTTATGAAAAGCAGCGAATGTGACTCACGGATACCTCTAACCACAAGCCATTATTATTTCATGGCCTTTGAAAGAGGGGTCTGTAATGTGGCTCACACTTTAATGTCTGCGCTCACTCTGATGTTGTGTGGTACACAGCGGCCCTTGTTGCACGTCGTATACCATCCCTCACTTGAATTCACAAACACTTCCAAGTGCATGAAAAGCACGGAAGAATAGTGTCCTGAGAGGTAGTGCACCGCGGAAACTGCTGGAGTAACTGCAGCAGACCGGGCATAGGGGGGGTTTTGATTGGGCAAAAGTCCGCAATTTTCCTGCAGAATTGGGCTACTTTAACACTGTTGCCAAGGGTTGTTTTTAATGCCCGCGGGTTTAAGAGACCCCAATAACATGATATTTATCCCCTAAAATGTGAATTTGAACCCAAAAACGTGTATTTTACCCCCAGAAGGCAATTTTTAGCTGGGGGCCCCCCTCAAAACGGGATTGGGGTTGTTTTGAGTAGCAACTGGGCGGGTTTTGTTGTAAAAACCTGGCAAACCTGGTTAAACAGCTTAATGATGGATGCAGCTTTTCGCTTCACAAGACATTAATTGATGGGCTGCAGTTGTGTTATTGTTATGCTTTTATCAGCTGTTTGGACTCTCATTTTGACAGCACCCTGCAGGGAATCCATTGGTGAGCAAGTGATGTTATGTAATGCTAAATATCTCCAAATCTGTTAAACAAACTCACCTACATCTTGGATGGCCTTGAGGGCGAGTAGCCATTTTCAGCAAATGTTCTCTTTTGGGTGAACTGTTGCTTTAAGATTCTTTTCTCCTACACGAACTTAAAATGCACAGACCATTGAAAGTATGACATCTGTAGGTTTAAACGTCGATCTCGATGTTTTAAGGGTCTGAAATTTTGCCTCAAACAATAGCGCGAGTTTGGGGCGGGACTATCGGTTGGTTTCATTACTTTCATTAATTATTATAAATCCTAATTGGTTACAAAGTCGCTAACAAAGGACTCTATGCATTATTTCTGGGAAATGACGGGTTGTTTTTAATGCCTGCGGGTTTAAGAGACCCCAATAACATGATATTTATCCCCTAAAATGTGAATTTGAACCCAAAAACGTGTATTTTACCCCCAGAAGGCAATTTTTAGCTGGGGACCCCCCTCAAAACGGGATTGGGGTTGTTTTGAGTAGCAACTGGGCGGGTTTTGTTGTAAAAACCTGGCAAACCTGGTTAAAACAGCTTAATGATGGATGCAGCTTTTCGCTTCACGAGACATTAATTGATGGGCTGCAGTTGTGTTATTGTTATGCTTTTATCAGCTGTTTGGACTCTCATTTTGACAGCACCCTGCAGGGAATCCATTGGTGAGCAAGTGATGTTATGTAATGCTAAATATCTCCAAATCTGTTAAACAAACTCACGTAGGCCTACATCTTGGATGGCCTTGAGGGCGAGTAGCCATTTTCAGCAAATGTTCTCTTTTGGGTGAACTGTTGCTTTAAGATTCTTTTCTCCTACACGACCTTAAAATGCACAGACCATTGAAAGTATGACATCTGTAGGTTTAAACGTCAATCTCGATGTTTTAAGGGTCTGAAATTTTGCCTCAAACAATAGCGCGAGTTTGGGGCGGGACTATCGGTTGGTTTCATTACTTTCATTGATTATTATAAATCCTAATTGGTTACAAAGTCGCTAACAAAGGACTCTATGCATTATTTCTGGGAAATGAACCGTGCTTTCAGCGTTAAAGTGAACACGCTGCAGCTCAACAGGGGGCCAAAATCATAGCATATACGCATGAAGATGTGCCGTTTCCCCCTCAGAGGGCCAGACTGCATCCAAAATAGCCTTTTCAAGTAAGTTGCGCCGGGCCACGCTCTCCTCAGATCAAAGCCGAGGACAGAGAACAAGGGCCGCGTCCATTACGCGCACCTCTGGCTCCCCTCGACCTCGTCTAAACAACACTCGAGGTGCCGAGAGCCGGAACAAAGCCGTGTAAGTCGGCTATTAAAGTTTTATTGTTTTTTTTCCCCGCCTCTCTTTTCCGAGCTGTTTTTGAGTTCCAGCGATGAATTCCTCCACGTTGCATAAAAGCATAATGCAGCCCCATTTCCACAGGCTGAACTTTGTAGAATAAAAGATATATGTGTACAAAAAAGTAAGAACTCCCTGATGTTGGAGGTAGACAGTTGCTTTTCAAATCCTAGTTTTGGTCCTTTATTTTATTTAGCAGTGAAAAGCCATGAATACAGAAAAGAATGACGGCCGTTACAGTTCTCAATCGTGGCGTCTACTCTCGCAGAAATCCGTAACATATGGACACAGTACACGGTAATGAAAAGTATCAAAAAGGAGCCTCGATTCGAAGGAAACGAAACCAAACGAAGAGTCAAAAACAACCAAAAAGGTATTCACCAATTACATAAACATGTTTTTTGCTACAGTCTCAATTTACTGTATACATAGGGGATCATATTCCCGGAGAATGATAGTTATTAGAAAGGATACATGACTCAACTGCCAGACGTAATGCTTCAGAACGTATGCACAGAGGTACAAGCAATAAATACACACATTAGGAAAAGCCTTACAGCTACGCAACGCAGATGCAGGAAAAGCAGGTTTGCTATTCTTAGCAAGCAATGAGAGAACAGTAAAAATTCATGAAATTCAGGAGAAAAAAACACTGATCTTTTTAGCTTAGAAAAAAAATGTCTGGTAAATTAATGGGTCCACCAACATTTTTTTTTTTTTGTATCTTTTTACATAATATGCACAATTATCAAAATACAGACAAAATCATCCCAGAAAAAAACCCAGACAATCCTAAAATCTATTGAAGGAGACTGCCGATCTGGAGGTTCTTCTGGTATTATGTGCAAGCAACTATTTTAGACATTTTTTAAAATGTTTTTACAAAACCCATGCAAACTCTACAGGTAATATGCATTCTGTGGCTGAGTTTCTTTCGTCGATCATCATCTCCTCCCGGAAACAGTATAGCTGAGGTATGCACACTTTATGCATTTAGTCCATCAACATCATCATCATTCTGACGTTTTATTATACGTGTTTATTAATTCTTATTTCCAGTCCACCAAATGAATTTAGACATGCATTTTTTAATAACACAATATCCCCTTACAGGTATTTTTACATATTCATTCTACAAATGTTCTGAGGACAAACTAGTTCAATGCAAACCTTCCACATCTGCCTTTGGGAATGTAAACTGGCGCTTTTGGCGACGTCCTGCGTGAATCGGGAGGAAAAATGTGTCGTGGCGTTCTAACGATTCGTGCAATCTGCCATTTTTTCGCGTTGTGAAGAGGTAGAAGCCTTTTTTGGATAAGTGGGAGAACCCTTTTTGTATATTCTTATTCAAAGACGCTGCGTCCTTATATTTGGTGCCATAAAATTATTATGAATGTCATCTTCAAGTCAATTTGCTGACTCCAGCAAAGGATAAGGGATACGCTTTGTTCCTGGATCCAGCTTCGCTGTCTTATTAGTGTGTGTGTGTGTGTGTGAGAGAGAGAGAGAGAGAGAGAGAGTGTGTTGGTGTGCTAAAACTAGCAGCCAACCCTTCGGTTTGCACGAAACGGGAACAACTGCACAGTATGTTTCACACACAGAGAGAGACAAACTTTGACATTATTGGTTACAACACAAAGCAGTTATCCGTTTCAAATGGGGTTTCTGCATTAGAGAACAATCAAAGAAAGAGAGAGAGAGAGAAGAAAAGGAACCAGGCTTTGCGTTATTTTCATCTCCATCTGCTGTATAAGAAGAGGCAGAAGTCTGTATAACTTTGGTTTGACTGAAAACAGAAGCAAACTTTAAAGCAACAACCGCTTTTCCTCGATGACATCAGCAACGTTCAAATCAAAGCGTTTCACCTCAAATAAATGGTTGCTACTTATACACCATACATGGTCTAACCCATGATCCAACACCAGCTGTGTCTATATAGCCATGAATTATACAATGAGTCTGAATCAATGGAGCAAAGCAAACGTCCGCTGGAAAAGGATTCGTCCTCTTCCTGTCATGGCTCTGTTGTTTGCTTTTACAATATAACCAAGCCACATCATTTCATATCGACTTGAAATCATGACTTTTTTGGCTTCACTAGATATCTTAAAGTTTGGTTACTATATTTTCGGTTTTTCGGCTCTGAAGAAACTGACGGATATAAGACATGACACGTTGGACAGTCACAATGAACAGTACATTTCACTAGTAAAAACGATGACAAGATGGCTTACGCAAATCATAATAGCAAAAAAAAAAAAAAAAAAGTAGTAACGTTTTCTGCACTTTCACAAATGGTTGTTTTGGTCATGATCCATTTATAGCTGCTCTCTCGCTCTACCTGGACCACATGACGGTCGCTGAATCGAGGTCTTCCCGTTTTATTTGGGGTCGACCGACATCACGAGGCCAGAGCGAGCGCTCCGTCTGTCGATCAAATTACATCAAAATCATTTTCTCTTTGTACAGGGCTAAAGGAGACAATCCCAGAGGTTATTCGAAGGTAGTTAGTGGAAAAAAAATCTTCTCTTTGTACTAGTTAAAGTCACAGAAGACTGACCAAAGAGGCTGGTGGCTTCTGTCTAAGCTATTGGCCGTTGATAGTGTTGGCTTTGGTTTCTAGCTGTTGCCTGTGACTCTTTGCAGGTAGACAAAGCTTTAGAACAAGGAGGTAAAGAGACTAGAAGAATATGCAGAAACGCATCTTTTTCTTTCGTGTTTTTCCTCTCAGCAGTTGCGACCGAATCACATTTCACGTTTTCAGCAAAAACGGAGCTAGTGAGACTTGAGACCTACTTTGTGTACTTTTTTTGGACGGCTGCAACAGTCTTGATACCTTGGTTGTGTTACTGATGTGATTTTAAGAAATGCCATTTACAGTTGGTGGTGCCGCAAACATGACTCGAAATTAACGTAAGCTACGTCGTGGGAAGAACGAAACACCAATTTAGGGTGGGGGGCAAAAACAAATTAACAACAACAACAACAACGAAAAACAGCTTTTTTTCCTTTTTACATTTTTGTCGACATACAGGCAGTGACACTAATTTTTGATACTACTCATGTGCAAAAAATAACAGAGCAACAACTTGAATTGAACCAGCAATTGCATCTAACACCGACGACTAATGTGGCTTGGATATTCACAAACTTAAAACTTATTTTTTTGGCAGTATATGTGGCCGTTTGGCTTTCTACAAAACGGACTCGCTCCCATTTCACTTCTGTCTTTTTTCAGTCCGTGAGCCTCGTGTTCGTTGTGTGAGGTGGCCGAGCTGCTTCCAATGAAATCTTGTCCTTTTGTTCTTCCTTTTATGTTTGTTTTTAAACAGCAGACGTCTCATGTCTGTCCATCTGTGGTCCCTAAAGATCTGCGCTATAGATTTTCTTCGGGCCAGTCTCCAGATGCATGCTAAATAAATACTCCCGCCTGCTGCTTCCAGTCTTTTTGCGTTCGCGGTGGTTGTGGATTAGTTGAGGGGCGGGGCCTGAAAGGGGCAGAGCCCCGGCAGAGGGGTGGGGCAAAATAGTCATTCCAGATCCTCCGATAGGTTGCCCTCCTCAAGCTCCCGGTCATCATCCAGCTCAGGACTGTGATTGGCTGTGGTCACCAATGACATCGGACAGTCCTCGTCGTCCATGTTTAGTGGCTCCTCCTTGACGTGAATTGGAGGCCTGTGTAAGCGAAAAAATGATCTGAAATTTAGAGGAAGGTCTGGTCAAACACGTAAAAGATTACACTAATACTGAAAAATACAGTACAATAATATGAAATATTATTAGAACATAAAATAACTCTTCCTATTTTTTTAATATTTAAGTGTAAATTATCCCAGTGATCAAAGTTGAATTTTTAGCATCATTACTGCAGCCTTCAGTGTCACATGATCCTTCAGAAATCATTCTAATATGCTGATTTGGTGCTCAAGACACATTACTTATTATCAATGCTGAAAACAGTTGTGCTGCTTAATATTTTTGTGGAAACTGTGATTTTTTTCAGGTTTCTTTGATGAATAGAAAGTTCAAAAGTACAGCATTTAGTTGAAATATGCATTTTTTTGTAACATAAAAGTCTTTACTGTCACTTTTGATAAATTGAACGTAATTAATTAAATTTAAATTTAATTAATTTAATTAAATTGACATTTTCTGAATAGAAGTATTAATTTCTTTCAAAATCTTACTGCCCTTGAACTTCTGTATGGTAGTGTAATAATAATAATAATAATGGTCTTAATAACAACAAACAAACAAACAAATAAATAAACAAGATATTCAGGACCTAATAAAACAAGAAAAAGAGGTTTATTTTGCAATAATGACCATCTTATCCCACTTATTACTTATTAAATAAATAAATGGATATTAAATATGATTTAAGTTCAAATTATATTGTTAAATGAGAAGAAAGAGACAGGAAACTAGTACAGCTATACAGAAATGTGGTTGCCAGTATATAGTTTCCCCAGCGTTGCACAAAAAATATTTGAAAGCAAAAATGCAGCTACTGACCAATCAGAATCAAGTAAAAACCGCAACTCAACCACGCAAAAAAGATTAGACATGCGCATTCAACACAGCTTCCTTAACTCAAGATGTCCTTGTTTTCAAAGTCGCAAAAAAAAGCGTTAACAGCAATTAAACCCCGATTAATGAAGCACGTGTGGAACCGTTGACAGTAAAATATGCTCGCCGCCGAGAAGTTTACTGATGGCACCTGCTATTTAAAAGGGAAAAAAGGAGTAGCTGCAGCCCCATTATAAATAATGGAGAATTTCTCATCCTCTCGCCCCTCGAGCAAAGAGGGGGGGTTTGTTGGGTGGGCGGGGGGAGAGTGGAGCTTTTTTTTTTTATCTTGTTAATAGAAAGTGCAGGCCTTCGTTAATATGCAGGGGCTATGGTGGCACTTCTCAAGTGAGGAGACAACCTGCAGCTAGACTCCACCATTAATCAACTTCAGACTGCCAGTTGCCTCGGACACCATGATCCATGTTTTTAACTCCAAATGGATGAATATCTTTACCGACTGTCAATAAATGTAGGGAGGAGGGTAAAAATGGTGAAAAAACTCGGAGCGGTTTGGCGAGGAGCAGCGTGATGCCGAAACGAGGGCGGAAGTAGGGTTACTAACAAGAATAATAACTCTGTCATACACAAACAAGGCTTAACATGATCTCGGGCCCTTGGCAGGGAGAGAGGTTTGTGCTACCCATGATAAATCTGACAAAACCTAATTATTTCTGACACGTCGGATGCATCAGGAAATCCCACTGGACTGGAGAGAGAGAGAGAGAGAGAGAGAGAGAGAGAGAGAGAGGAATCCTTATCAACTAGTCTCTGTATTAGGCCATGTCTGGCTGCTCTCTCCTGGGTCGCGCTCATCAATGGCACGGGGAACTTTGAATATGAAAAGAATTTTAAAAGGTACAGATTACTTTAATATTTATAGCAAAATAGATTAATATTCAGATGTGGAAGCGTCTCCTGTACTCAGCTACGTGCGCTGGAAAGAAAGGGGGCGACTACGCCGGACCGCCACAATGATAAATTTCACACCCTCAAGAAATACCTGTGAATGCAAATTAAAAAGTTCTCCTTCCTTTATTAAAGCAATTAATTCAAGCACAATGGCATTTGGTCGTCAGACAATGTAACCTTGAGTAAAGATACGCTCTCGTTGACATGTCCATCGGCCATTACTAGTTATATTTCTTTTTACTAATTTGACAGTTTCACATAATTTTCATAGGTTTATGGAATTCGTTACTGGAATTTCCATTCGTTCTTATCATTTAACAGGCATGTTAGCCATAAAAACATTGATATAATGTTTGCAATCATCTATTTTGTCATTGTAACAAAATGGTGCTATAAAAGACGTTTTTGACTGTAACTGCTCATCACTAAAGTTCTTTCTTGTAGATTTACAACTTTGTTGCAATTTTATACAATTCATCATTTGCATAAATTCACTCTATGCCATTTTTACAATGATAATGGATGCTAAAATGTTCATAGACATCTATTTTGCCATCAAAAAATTGTGTAACTTTCCACCTGCCGCCTTTATATACAAACTGACAGACACTTAAGGGATATTATGTAGCAACAAATAATCAAGCTTTAGTCTTCAAACAACATCATTTTGGGATTTAATGCAATCACCTGTGATTGCATAAGTTTTTGTCATTTTAATTTGTCTTAACCTTCTGCTCATTACTAAAGTTCATTTTCACAGTTTTTCTTTGCCAGAATTTTATGCAGTTTTCGTAACTGTAATTTTTGCCTTTTTGTTTATGTAAATTGTTCATTCTCATCATTTCTCTGCAATCTCAGCCAAAACAATGATGCTACAATCTATTTTGGTATCAAAAAGTAGTACATAGAATGTTCACCTGTGATTAAAAAGATATTTGTCATTGTAATTCACCATGTTTTTATTAGGTCTTATCATTTTACTGACACTAGAGCCATAAAATTGAAGCTATAATGTTAGTAAACATCCATTTTGTCATAATAATGTTTGATAGGGCTATAAAAGAGACCGCTGACCATCAACGCTCACCTAATGTTCCACAGGCCACATTTATCGTACAATAACAAACAGATATACTTAAAGATATTACGGCGAGACAAATGATCCCGGTCGGTCCGACGTTCCACTGGCCATTAAGCTCGACACAGGCCTTTACTCCTAATGTGAAGAAGCATGGCTTACAGCTTTCATTTGCATTAATTATAAATCAGCGGAATGCTTGTGAGGTCGGAAGAGGAAGGAGAGAGGAAGAGAGAAATGATTAGTCCTTGCCGTCCCTTCTCCACTGTATTAAGATGTCAGGATGAGTCATTTTGTGTTTAATGAGAGGCTGGCATGAGAAAATCTGGAGCCGGAGTCTGTGCCAGTCTGTGTGTGTGTTTGTAGACACTGCCACAGCGCTTGAGCAAAGACACTTCCCATGCCCCAAACGATCAGAGACAACTATGACTGCAAACACTACCAATTTCAAGCATGTTTGTGCAAGTGTGTGGGTTTAACAGTGTTTAAAAAGTTTTATTACATGGTTCTCTGGAATGCTTGATTCTGATTGGTCAGTTGCAGCACAGTGATTAAATATTTATATTTATTCTTTATATATATATATATATATATATATATATATATATATATATATATATATATTTTATTTTATTGGTATAGAAAAAAGAAA
>NW_015505235.1:2866134-2916797 GCF_001515645.1 Sinocyclocheilus grahami | reverse complement strand
TACATTGCTCTCTGGAGTGCTTTACTCTGATTTGTCAGTTGCCGCACAGTGAATATATATTTATATTTATTTTTTATATATATATATATATATATATATATATATATTCTGAATTATGAATAATTACTGCTAAACATTAATATTGAAGTTTTTATTTTCTTTTTGGCACAAAACATTTTTTGCAATAATGACTGCACATAATTCCTTAAATTAAGGGAAATGAGAAATATTTAACCAATTTTACTTTCATAAAGTGACATATTTCAGAGTAAGCAATAAGCAAAATTGGATAAACGGTAAGTAAAATTAACATTTTCTCAAGTGAATCCATTGAAAATTCACTTGATATAAAGTGCATTTAAAAAAATAACAATGATTATGTTTTATTTCATATCGAAAAAATTTGAGATTATCTTTGTATGCATGCATGAAAGCAAACAATAAATTTTTTTCCTCATACATGTGCTCATACACACACATCTAGTCAGACAGATGCCATTAATGCAACATGTTCAGAGAAAGGTTAGTCTAATTGTTCTGTTTCTCAGGAGACAAAATGTGAAAATGTTGTCCTCTTTAGCCTCTTCATTATTAAATGCAGCCCCGAAAAAGCCACTCGCAAAACATATTTCTTCCATTTTGAGCATGTAGAGGTCATGTAACAGGGACTTCACCTTTATTGAGCATTTATGTCTTAACACTTCAGTCCAGAAAGAAAGAAAATATGACAGACGGACAGGCAGAAAGAGAGAGGGGGGTCTAAAAACACCAGACTTAAAGGTTCGTTATTAAAAGTTAAATAACCTGAGGGAGTGAATACACAGGGATTCTGTCTGGATCTCAGATTTGGCCCACTTCACACTGCTGTCCCACTTCTGAATCAAACACACTTCTATTAACACACATTTCCAGAGCGCACAGTGTGTTTTTTAGCTAATAGGGTCTTTGGGTTAGCATTAGCAACTCTGTGCATGAAAATGCATGAAATGTGAGCGTGTGCAGGTCTGATGGCGTGCGACATGCTTCCCGCTGCCCTTAACGCTCGTACTACTATCTTTGGCTCGGTAAACACAGCCATCCAGCATGAGTGACATCACTGATTAGGGCGAGCACATGTTCTATATCACCATTCCTCCGACCGGCACCGCATTAATCTTTCATCAGCCTGTGCTCTCTCTCTCTGTCTCCCTCTTTCTCTCTGTGAGCCATTAAAAAAGATGGAAAGGCAAAGATTTTAAAGTAATTAATGATATAGTTAGCTGCTAAATATTAATAAGAACGGTCTTGCATAAAATATAACATCTAAACCTCTGCGATGTGGACAGTGGGGTAATTACAAGGGAATCTATAATTATGGCAGCCTTCACTTCTTACCTATTTATAGGTAAGAGCTGTAATCCAAGAACCAAATGTACACTTAACCTTCAGGTCTAAATTATTATTATTTTTTTGTATTCATATGTAATTTAAATGTAATTTAGGAACCTTGCGAATACTTAAACCACTGCTAGTTCAATGCAAAAAAATCTGGAATTTTTTTATAATTAATAAAAAAGTACAATATAAAAATTTTTTGGCACAAAAAAAATTGCTTTTTGCTATAATTTTCAAACATCTTCCCTTAACATTTTATATATTTTAAATAAATAACATCAACATTAACTTTATTTTATCATTGCTAAACTATAATGACTCCCCGGCATCCCTCAAAACCGAAGGTAAATGAGCAGTTTGCAACCTATTTTATTTCCATGAAATGACATATTTTAGAATGAAACTGGATAAACAATGAGTAAGTTTAGTGCATTGAGTGAATTTAGTTTTAAAGGCAATTTATGAATGAATTTAGAAATGAGTGAATTTAATTTAAACAATTTAGGATCCTTGTGAATACTCATACCACTGCAGAATCAGTGCTAAAAATCTGAAAGAACTTAAATAATTGTGTATATTGTTTTTTAATAAATAATATTAATAATTATTTCTATAATAATTAGTTATTTTAGGATCTTAAATGCAAAATAAAATCAAAATTGACTCCATATACCATATGGTGGTGTACCTCATGATTAAAAAAAATGATATAATATTAATATTGATAGTATTAGCAATATTAGCTAATAAAATAGCCAATTTTTCATGATCCAATCAAATCCTGTTGGATGAAATCAAGCCCTGCTGAATATTTTGTAAACACGTCACATTACAGACTTTAAATGTGCCATTTTATGACGTGCACGTGTATGTGTGTGTGAACTCACAGCTGGGTGTGTGGGGAGTATCCGGGACTGCTGTGTCCATTAGTGTCCAGGTGATCTAGTGTGCCGTTGAGATCTTCATGCATGCTGCCCTGTAATAGGCCGGTTGGGCTGCCGCTCATCAGTCCTGGAGGACTCGCCCCCATCATACCTGACGCACTATTCATCAAGCATGGATTACCCAGCAACGGCAAAGAGGTCTCCGCCAACGCAGCCTACGAGAGAAAGAGAGAGCGAGAGGGAATAGTTATACTCAAGCATTTTCAAGCCTTTTCAGCAGTCGGCATGTCATAGCGCATGGCTTCCAGCTCGTTCCAGATTATCTCCTCTTTTTTATCGAGTTACTTCCAAATTATTGCTGAAGAATCAGTATGATAAAAACAGATGAGAACTGCCACAAAGTGGCAGGAAAAAAAACAACGGGAAAGTTTCGAAGTTGCAAAAACAATCTCTTCACCTTACAAGACAGGCCTCAAATGAACAGCGAATAAAGAAAGCCCGAGCATCCACATGATAATGAAACCATCCAAAACTTTACCTCAAAACAGTCAAAGAAAAAAAAAAGACTCATGACATTTTTGCCTCCTGCACATTAAAGTTATATACAGTAATTAAATTTTAAAGTTTTTGCCACGAGCACCTTGCTGGCCGACACTGCGAAGCCAAATCATTTATGACAGTTTAGATAAATATTAATGATTATGCCCTCGCATTTGCACAGGCTGCTATCAATCTGAGGCCAGGCTGGCAGAGAAGGTACCTGCCTCTACCACACGGTGTCCTTCTAGACTCTCACTGGTTGTGCCAACCTCACACACACACGCACACATTACCTGTAAGCTGGCGTTGAGAGCTGCCCCATAACCCAGACTGGATGGCAGGTTCTTGACCAGCGTTGGGCTCCTGAACACAACAACACAAATGTTGAATTATATTTCTATTAATCTGACTGTAAAAGCATCTGAAAAACATTTATAGTGTGTTTGTGTACCCTGTTATCTTCTGAGATCTGCGTTTCTGATATTCCATTTCGTCCACGGTCCACACAGCGCCCTTTACGTTCTCCACTCGGACGAAACACTTGTGCAGGCTGAGGTTGTGTCGCACTGCGTTCTGTTAAACATGCATATATACAAAAAAATTTGAATGAGTGCATATACTTCAATAAATGTATTTACTATGCATGATTTATCAGTGCATTTTTTTCTAAAAAAAGTATAATTTTTTAAAGCTTTCTGTTGGTGTAATCAAGGCCTCATAGCTGACGAAAAATATGAACCAATCATATCACAGACTATTATCTACTGCTAAACACTATTGTTGTTCTAACAAATTATGGCAGTTATTTAAATTATGACAGTTATTTAAAGAATAATGGCTGTAATAATTAGGAAATGTAGATACTTCGGGTTTATAAATTAAAAGGAAAAAAGAAAAATCAAGCAATAATTAAAATTCCAAAAATATATTTATTCAATTGATCAAAATGACCCATAAACACTCTTTCATAATCAAGAAGCATGAATAAAAAATAAAGAAATATGGCGAGTATTGTACGTCGCCATAAAATAATCTAATTAAAACATGTAGCAAAGAAGCCAAATAATGCCAAATAATATGCTCATATTAAATTTTTTTTCATGTTTTATTTGAGGGGTGACCAGCGTTGGGCTCCTGAACACAACAACACAAATGTTGAATTATATTTCTATTAATCTGACTGTAAAAGCATCTGAAAAACATTTATAGTGTGTTTGTGTACCCTGTTATCTTCTGAGATCTGCGTTTCTGATATTCCATTTCGTCCACGGTCCACACGGCGCCCTTTACGTTCTCCACTCGGACGAAACACTTGTGCAGGCTGAGGTTGTGTCGCACTGCATTCTGTTAAACATGCATATATACAAAAAATTTTGAATGAGTGCATATACTTCAATAAATGTATTTACTATGCATGATTTATCAGTGCATTTTTTTCTAAAAAAAGTATAATTTTTTAAAGCTTTCTGTTGGTGTAATCAAGGCCTCATAGCTGACGAAAAATATGAACCAATCATATCACAGACTATTATCTACTGCTAAACACTATTGTTGTTCTAACAAATTATGGCAGTTATTTAAATTATGACAGTTATTTAAAGAATAATGGCTGTAATAATTAGGAAATGTAGATACTTCGGGTTTATAAATTAAAAGGAAAAAAGAAAAATCAAGCAATAATTAAAATTCCAAAAATATATTTATTCAATTGATCAAAATGACCCATAAACACTCTTTCATAATCAAGAAGCATGAATAAAAAATAAAGAAATATGGCGAGTATTGTACGTCGCCATAAAATAATCTAATTAAAACATGTAGCAAAGAAGCCAAATAATGCCAAATAATATGCTCATATTAAATTTTTTTTCATGTTTTATTTGAGGGGCGGGTGTTTTTTTGCTCTAAGAAAAGGGAGAGAGGAATAAAAAAAAAAAAAAACCCTCATAAGCAGATCTCGCATCTGACCTGAAAATCCCAGGATTTGATTGATCTTAATGCCCATGGCTCTGAATATGATAATTTTAATATTAATGAGCAAATGAGCAGTTTTATTATGCATGCTATATAGTTATAACTAATAAGCTGGCGGGGCTGAGAGCTCGATCCCCAAGCTGAGCTGATGAGACCAAGCACAGATATTAAATCACCTTTCATTCCTTTTTAAAAATTCTCTCTGTTAATCAAATGACAAGCCCGTCACCAGCCGGCCGTGCCCGGGCCCTCACAAAAGAGCAGGGAGGCTCCGAATGGAAATTCCTGCTCCGCTATTGTAGAAGGAGGGACTCGAATATGCCGAAAGCCCCTGCTTTGCCTCTTTGTTCCAGTCGGGACCAGATTAAAATATGGAGTTGATAAGGACAGAAGCGAAGAGAGCTGGAAACAGGGATGCATATGCGGCTACAAGGCCATAAAATGGCTAAAAACGCTCATCCGTGCATCTCCAAACACACACTCCGGCAGTAAATGAGTCGTGGCCCAGCATGTATCTGTACGGGGAGCTATTGCACACCCTTGTGGAGCTGTAATCATACACCAGCATCATTAGCAAGCCAAATCCAAATTAATTCACTTTGCTAAATCTAGTGCTGGGAAATGCTTCGCATGCTGATGAGAGCTGGAGAAACCTTTGAGAGGACCTGCGTCGGAGTTAAAATAGAAAGGGAAAAACGGCTGTGTATCTTATCGACACGCACCGCGCTCTCCTGTCTAAAAATAGAGGATGGTTTTTATTGTATCCTCCTTTTCTTTTCATCCCGTCTGACAATGTATTTGTTGGGACAGAGATACAAATGAGGCCTTTTGTACTGGGAAATAAAGTGTGTTTCCTGGATGAAGGGTGCATTAGCGCTTTAGAGCCAAGCGGTTCTTAACCCCTCTCTCCATTTGTCTTGTTCTCTTTTGCTTTTTGTCTTGCTGCATGAGTTATAGTGTGTATGAAGCCTCGGCCGACATCAACAACAACAAGAAAAGGGATGTAGCGGTGTGCGTCTACATGGCAAACAGCCATCTTTCAAATTAATTAACCAATAATAATGCAGGGTGGGGAGGGAGAAAAAATGAAAAGGAGACACTGAGAAAGCGGTAATACGCCATGTCTAACAAAAGGTGCTGATGATTGAGTGGCTGATTAGTAATTAGTGCGTCAGAGCGCACACCTCCCCGTCAAGACTCGGCTATTAATTGCACCAAATTAGAAAACGATATCAGAGGCTGAATTATTCTTTCACTTGTCACAGAGAGAGTGAGCAAGAGCGAGATAAAGAGAGAATTCGTCCTTTTCAGGAGGCAGGTTAAAAAGAGGCGCGATTGCTGTTAATCGGCCCACGTCCCTTGCAGGCCTCCGTAGCACATTACCTTCCAGGTGGCGGCATTGCGTCTGAAGTAGGCGAAGGTGCGCGTGAACCAGCTGTAGATTTCGTTGAGCGTTAGCTGCATGTCACCTGACTCCATGACAGCCTGCGACGAGATGCCATTAAGCGGCACGTTAGAAACTGGAGTACGTCGAGGCGCTCTCACCCAGATTTAATTCAAGCAGCAATTAATTACAATCTAATCAGGCTAAAGCTAATTTATTTCCCACTCACCTGCCTGATGAGGGTTGCATAAGTAAACGGTGGCCTGACGTCAGCGTTCTTGTAAAACTCGTAGTTTGGGGCGATCTCTGCGGAGAAAAAAAATAAAGAAAGCAGCAGATAAATAAAATAAATAAATAAATAAACCCAAGTGTCGCCACCTGGGATAATTGATAAACGTGTCTCCGCCAGGAATGCATTCAGGATTTTATCAAATTAAAACGAGAGGCGAGTTGGCACTTCAAATCAGCATTTTACATGTCCAACTAAATACATTTTTAATTAATCTCTCTCTGGAGAAATCTTAAACATTAACACGCTCGTGAAATTAGAGCCTGCGTCGATATTTTGTATGTGTTTGAATAATTCATGCCTTCCCCGCTGCTCCAACACTTGCGGAAGACCAGTAAATATAAACATCAAACAAGATGTTTTTACATGCATCGCCTTCTTGAATATTGCATCATTTTATATTTGCCTGTAATTAAAATGCATTGAATATTGATGATTTGATTTTAGCCCCATCTGCATGAAGAGCGAACAAAAAAAAGCATCTACGAACCTGAGGACAAGGACATGGAGTATTTGTCGGTGTGGCGTCTGCGCATGGCGCCCATGCTGGGTACATTGGCGGGACTGAGGACGTTGGGCACCTGGGGCATCTGGGAAAGGGGTGTGACTGGAGCGGTGGGCGTGGTGGGCGTCTGAGGTAAGTTGGGGGGCGAGACAGACGGGAGGTTCTTTGACATGGTGACGCTGGAGACAAGATTCAGCTGTAGAAGAGAGAGAGAGAGGGGGATTTAAACGAGTGCTGGCTCATTCCTACAGCTGTGTTTCCCCTAATAAGCGAAGGAGGAAGCAGCCAATCTGCACTAATTACAGGATGAAATTGTATCATAAGAATTCTAATTAGAGCACGCTGTTAAAGATTATCTAATGATCAGGCTGAGTTATCCCGGCCCATCTCTATCCCATAAGAGCTCCCTGGATGCAAAACACACACGCGGTGAGAAGAACATCACCTGGCTTCCTGCCATAACCTGGTGCTTCGCTAGTTATCCATCTCGCTCTCTTCCTGTCTTACCACCCAAACACAAGAGTCAGGTTTTTTTATCAATATGCACATATCCTCTGCTTTTTTTGTGTACCAACTTCACCCGAGTGGAAAACCCTGACCTTTAGTCTCGCCGTTAACTCCTTCAAATGGTAATGACATCATTACATATTCAAACCAAATTGCCTTAATTGTGAATTGGCAAGCAGAATTCCGGTGCTGTCAGAATAGAAAATGACCGCCGGTTGGACATCAACAATCGTTTGTGGCACGTGTTGATAAATACAATGAAATGTCAAGCCGGCTATTCTCAGGCGGCTGCTCTATAGACAATTACAGCTCCACTTAACGATAATGAGATAATGCCAACACAGAGAGTGGCATGCGCTATACCACTTCGCGAGAAATCAATGACTCCTCTAGGGGAATGTTGTATCCTGGCTAATGACTGGAACTAAGACCTTGAAAGGAAATTAATGACAAAGACGCATTGTCTACCAGAGGGACATCTCAGCAAAAGGGTAAACGGTTGTGTTGTTGACATTACATTACATGCTAAGTAAATACTTGTGTCTTAAAGTCAATAAGAAATCAAAATTGACCCTATTACTTCTAAAGGTGTTCCTGGTCTTATTATGAACAATTCGTTGTTGCACACTATAAAAAATAAAATAAAATAAAAGCTGACATTTTCTACAACAGATATTCTTTCATTTTGAATTTGATTCATTGTCACTGTTACAAAGCCCCCCCCCCCCCTTCAAGTGTTTGTGCTAAATTTATTGCCATTTGAATTCCCATCTTTGTCCGTGCATGCAAAAATGCAGTTTGATGCATATGATACATTATATAATTCGTCAGGGGCCGGGTCACGGCACCAGATTTGAGGATTGTCTCTCTTAATATCTTTCTCATTGCGGCCAAACCACCACATCAGCCCGTAATTACACACTACTCCTCTAAAAAGGTTTTGATACACTGTCAAACACTGCAAAAAAGCACTTCACAATAAATCCTATCAGTAGTGAGCGAGCGGGGAAACAGATAGAGAGTGTGCTGCATGTATATTTAAAATGTTAAGACAAGATTTTCCTCCCCTCTCTTCACCTGGTTATGGCAACAAGCGTAACATGTTTGCAGGCATACAATCTGGTGTTTGCAAAATGGAATTTATTAAAGCTTAACTGAGCAGGAGTGAATGAGACACAGGGATCAGCCCTTTACTACTGCTGTTCATCTGAATATATATTCAAGGTTGGCTGAGAGGAAAGGAAGGGGTTGGGAAAAAAGAGCCCCTCATTATTCAGGACTAGCAGCCTTGGTAACTTTGATTTTCAGCCATCCATGGCATGGCCAAAAGGTAACATTTAATGAAGTGCCATTCAGAGTTTAAATGGGGTCGTATAACAGTGTACCAGCACCTTGTGTTGGGCTACTGATAGCTGTTGAGGGTTTGCCGGTGCTCATTTTGCCGTGCTAATAAATTCGCACTATTAATATTTATCAAATGTGTGGGACGGTTCACTGTCGGCCCTGTGTGTACGAGGGCGTGAAAGTACCGGCATATTATCTGTAACATCCTTTTTTGTGGGGAGGATACATGTGTTCTCTTTTGTACCTGCGAAACAGATAACATTAAAGCATTTGCGTGAGCCGACACTTGCACCAAGACAAAAAGGAATGAGCTGAAAAAAAATCGCAGACCCTCGCTGATTATTTAAGAACTCGCCATTAATTGCTCATCATCAAATGCAATTAGCAGTCCTTTCATGTGCGGTTTATGTAATGTAATACTTCATTAATATTATTCATTCATATGCGGTCGTGGATTATAGGCTGAACGTTTTTTATTAGAGTCGATTTCACCGAGCTGCTGGAGTTCTGAGGATGAAAACGGGAAAAAAAACCCCTGAATAATAAATCGACAGAGGTGAGCAGTCGATTCCTGATGGATTTACAGGATAATTATTCTGTCTTGTGATTATCTGCTTTATACGGTGGGAGGTGATGAGAAAAAATTATGCTGGTGAAATTAGCTACTTGCTAAGCGGCGGCAAACTGTACAATGTTTCCCCCCGCAAAAAATTGAATAGCTAATAAATAATTCCAATAAACAATATTTATCACAGCCTACTCTCTTTTGTAAACACTTTAATTTCCAGCACAACACAACGTGTCTTTTGTATTTTTCTTTTGATTAATGGTTAAAGGACATCTTTGAGTGAAATCGGATCCAGACAGATGGGCCGTTTTCATATATTGCTCCATTTTTCTCCAAATACACAGCTATATCTCTGAATGTTTACAGATTACGGGTTATTTCTTTACAGATAATCTTCTCGCAGTTTCCATCTATCATTTCAAACTGTTTGTTTTCTGAAACGAAATGTCTTCCCCCTACTTTAAGTGTGCCTGTGGTCACGGCGCTAAACAGCTTTTACCGGCCAACAGGTTGTTTGCTGTGCTAAAGCCATCAGAGTGTAATGGCTCTGCATTTTTGGCTGAGATCGGGTGTATGATTTAATGCTCTCTCGGTCCTGATAGGGTCCCAAGAAAGCAGGCATTACAAATCCCATTCTCCTCTCATCCTCCAGCCGTGTTTAGAGAGCACATTTACCATCCTGAGTCCTGTTTACTGTACGCGTACCAATATGCACTCACCGGTTTTGGTGATGGTTTGGGCTCTGAGGGCCTCATGTGCAAGTGTGCCATCATCGCCTGAAGACGCTCACGTTCTTTAGAAAGCTGTTAGCAGAAAGAGGGAGGAAGAGAGAGAAAAAAAGAAAACAGACCGGTTTTAGAAATGAGTGATTTCCCCCAGACTACCACAGTAATACATCTTGTTATCAAGCTTGTCTGCTTGTAATAAATCCTGCATACGGCCCAGACCGGCTTCCTTAAGTTTGCCTCAAAGACACAGACATAAAGCAGTGGTTCTCAACCGGCGGATCGTGACACAAAACCAGCCAGAGGTCTTTTCTAGTGGGGTCATGGACAGCTGCAAAACAACAATGCTAAATGCAAATAAAAAATGCAATTAGCCATACACTTGAGTATAGTTAGGATAGAACAATAAACAGGCTTATCAACTTTTGGAGAGGAAACACATTATGTATCTTCTCAAACAACTATTTCAGAGCAAGTTCACCTGTCAGTTGGTAATATGCAACATTTGTCTGTTTTATGCATTTAAACAAGAGTTAGAATTTTGTCGTGACAAAATTGTGGCCTATATAGGTCTTGGCAATATTAATAAACAGTATTAATAAATGTTTCCATACAGATCCTTGTTAAAATGCATTAGGCATCATGAACTATAACAACAAACTGTATTTCTTTACAGCATGTATAAATTCAGGTGAATATTAATTCTTCTTAAAGTTTAAAATAGACTAGTATGTGTGAAAATGTAAAATTCAGGTATATAATCTTACAGCAAAGTGATTCCCTTTTATGTGTGATTTTTAGGACATCTTTGTTACTTTTAGATAAGCAGCACCTTTATACAGTGTTGGACGCTCGATGTCCTTGGGTTCTGAAGCAAAACCAGTTGAAAACCACGGAGAGTGAGAAAGAGGCAGAATAAAGCAAAGATAAGAGAACCATTCCTCGTGGTGCGGTGATGGAGAGCTGAAGGTGGTGCTCGGAGGTCACGGAAAACAAATAGCACTTCATCTTTTTGTCAATAGCAGAATTTAGGTCAGCAAAGCTCTGACAGTAACAAGCTACTCAGGCCATAAATTAGAGGGTCCTGGTCGGCGACTCAAAGTCCTGTGGACACTGTTAGGGCTGGACTGGATCTAGCAGCTGCAGAGAGGTGAAGGGGTCCCGCAAACAGAGTGCCAGTCGGTCCCGCCTCCCTGCCTCCTCCCGGGTCCTCCGAGGTCCAGTTAGTGCCCCGGCGATCTGTTATCATCAATCTAACTCACAGAGAGTGACAGGGACCGGCCCGCATGGCGCACCGCCTTGAACTCCGCCGGTGAGCCGGCATTCGAGCTCTGAACCGGGCCTCATTACCACTGACGGAGGACAAAAAAATGCCAAAAAGAGTGGGGAAAAAAGCCCAGAAGGACAGAAAACAGCAGCTCTACTGTAATTGGTCACAGTGTAAGCACGCCGGCTTTGTGGTATCAGCGAACAAGAGAACAAGTCAAGGGAGAAATCGTGATGTCCGTCTGTTATTTTACATATAAACAAGAATTATTCATTGTTCTGTTTCAAGAGCCCAACAAATAAATAGGGAGGGTTTTGCAGAGCGTAAAAACCTTTAAAGGTTGAGGGGAACGCTTGGCTTGCATTCAGATGGGCATCACGAAGGCTTAGAGGAGCCACGGTCAGAAAGCAATCCGCACTACAAAGGCGAGGCGGCTCTTTGCGTGCACAAACGCAAGGGAACAGCTAGATTTACATAAAAAATAAGCACAGGCCGCAATTATTCTGCAAGCGCAACGGGTTATTTATTTGAAATTAACAGAAGAAAGATGGATTTTAACCCTGTGCACCGCATCCCATGATGCACCGGAAGGTGTAAGGCAAAGGACAGAGCGTTAACTGGCGAGAGAGATGGCCGCAGCGCTGAGTAATAGCATCCCTCAATCACTGCTCTCATTATCTCGCCAGCGTGACACCTTAATAAGGTCACGCTCCAGCTACTGAAAATAGTGGCTCTCTTTAGAGGTTCCTTCAGGTGCAAAGTGTATTTAATTAACACAGTCCAGCCCAGATGCACGCATATTAATTGGAAGGGATAGAAAATAAGCACAAACCATGATTCAATTATAAAGGCCTGTGATGGCTTTCACCTTTGTTGGGATGGATTTGCTCAAGGTGTCCCTTGTGCATTCTTTCACTTTATGAGCTTCAAGTTTTTTATGGCAACAAGCTAATTAACTAAATGTTTGGTGTTATGCTGCAAAAAAGCAGTTAAAGTTGAACAAGTGTGTGTTAAAGACAACATGAAATCAAAATCAAGCAAAACATGGTACTGAACACCCACTTTTCACAATTCCATCAAAGTCTGATGCATAAAATCCAGTCTTGCTCTAAATTAAGGACTAATATATAAATAATGATTGTTTTCGAACACGTTTCCTGAACACTTCCACTGTCTACCACTAGATAAGCAGTTAGCAGACAGTCCCGCTCGCAACCTGCCAATGCTTCCATTAATTCATTTATCAGAGGTTTTTGTCCAAATGACATATACAATGTAAAGTTTGAAGTATACGTTAGTACACAAACTAGGTAAAGCTAAGCGGAGTCAGGTTGATTTAATGTTTTGATAATGCAGAAATATTTTCAATTCGTAGAGAAATCAGCTTACAAATCACGCATGCATTGTGAATGCCATTTCATGTTGTCTTTAAAGTAATAGTTCACCCAAAAAAGAGAATTCTGTAATTTACTCACATTCATATTATTCTAAACATGTATGAAACAAACCAACACTAAACCAAACTGACTTTCATTGTATGGACACCAAAACACTAATACATTTTTCAAAACACATGCTTTTTGTGTCATTTTGAGGTGAACTGTTCCTGTAAACGTGTTTATGCTTATATTCATGTGTCTACTGTACCTGTATCTCTAGCTGCTGTACCACCTGCATCTGTACTCGGCACTGGGCGGTACTCCTGTCGTCCAGAGCATGTTCATTGTTAAGGTGCCTGTAGGCGAACAGGAGAAACGGATGAGAAACCAACCCCTCATACACACATACACAGGCTCAACTAATAATAGACGGTTGCTGTTGATCAACTACCACTGTTGTTGAGGAATATGATTTCTGGATTACAGGACGTCCATCCCATTAGCTTTTAACAAACTGGGACACATCTAACAAGTGTGTCCCACGCTCGCTGAAAGCCGGTGTTTAACATCACAATAGCATGACTGTCATGCGAATGAGAGGCAGCGCTCAGAACACAACGGCTTATGAGGGATGTTGGTGTACAAAAGGCCTCGCGCAGAGGTTTTGTCTTCTACATTTATCAAGAAATAAATACAATAAATGCAATTTAACTCGAGTAACGTTTAAAAAGTGCCTCCTACGAAGAGTGCATTATTCCGTCGACATATTAAATGTATCTACTCATCCTTTCATTAGAATATTACGCAGAAAAAAACCCCACTTCAGACTGCAGGAGCAGTCAATGGCGGTTTTCCTTGATTGGATTTTGTCTGCAGGACACAAAAGAAGCCCACCATTAAAATAGACCTTTATTCCCGGCGAACGCACGGAGGCGAAAAGGTTTTTAAAAGTGTTGTGATGTTCGGTAATGAGCCTCTATCTAAATTATCATTGGTGACAAACCCACAAAGCGCTCTTTTAGAAGACATGCTTGTGAAATGCCAATGCTGCCACTCTCTTTCCTGTAATTATAGGTTAGCTTGCAGACCCTTCAATGATCATTTACAGTACAGCCTCCAGTGCATTAGTGTTAGCTTAAATTGCGCACATACACTCGCACGCAAACACCCACCCATCCACACCGAGCTAGATTTAACACTACTAAGCATTTTCTCTATTCATTCTCTATTCATAGCGCAAGCTATTGTTTATGTGCAAAACGCAAAATAACAATGTATTCATAATCCTCCTCAAACACGCCAATCAAAGCAGAGGACATTTGAGAACACAATGGCCGCCGCTACCTTTCAATTACGCCCGTGCCCATTTAAAATTATTTCATTCCATCACGCCCGCATTTGCTATTGTAACCGTTTCAGGTCTAATGCTCAGATATTCTCCATTATAAATCAAGAGTGAGATAGCATTGAACAGAGGAAAAAAAAAAAAAACGCCTAGGATGACTGGAGAGTTGGTGCCTTTCTCCGGCCCCGTGCCTAATTGCTGTTTCAGAATGCGCATGCAAAGGAGCATTTCATTAATCATGTAATCAGGTCCCTCGAAGGGAACTAATGCTGCAAATACCCTTTTCATTTCAATGCTCATAATGCTATCTTACGCACTTGATGTATGGTGGATGTCATAAATTACAGTTGCTTCAAAAGCCACGACTGGCTAGTTCCGCTGTACAGACAGGTAACTCGCTAAATAACACATCTAATCTCGCACGCCCCATTTCTCATTAGCGGCCATCTAGATCTTAATCTCGTTTCCTTGTTTCTTTTAGGAACGTGAGGTTTTCTTTTCTAATGGAAGCACGTTTCCTTCTCCAAGAGTAAATACAATAAATGTAATTGTCAGAAAGTGTAAAATACTAGGTTCTTTATGCATTTTTGAAGATAAAGAGTCACAATTATCAAAAATAGTCATAATTTTGAGATATATAAGCACAGATATGAGAATGTCACAAGTCTGAGACATGAAGTCGCAACTGTGAGATACAAAGTCGCAGTTGTGAAACACTATGTCACAATTGAAAGATATGTTGCAATTATGTGGAAAAATAAAGGAATTACTAGTCCCAACTGTTAGACACAGTCAAAAATTTTGAGAAAAAAAAAAGAGAATGGGAAAATATAAAGTCACAATTGTAATATATAGTCACAATTAATAGAAAAAATAAATTGTGTTACAATTATTATAAGAAATAAATTGTTATAAATTCAGTACCAATAGTGTAAGCTATAAAGTCACAATTATGAGACAGTAAGTAGCAATTCTGAGAAATGATGTCGCAATTACCTTTTTTAATAGCCAGCAGAATGAAATACAGCACAACAGAGTTTTAAGCGAGTACTAACGTTAGCGAGAGCTAGTTAGTGCTGGTGATTACATCCAGATTACTGCATGGCAATGAAATATTCAGACAGTAGGTGTTTGACTATGCATTGATAAAAGCAGGGGGTTAGAGGGGGGTTAGATGCAGTCACCAATATCTCTTAATGAGCCTGTGGCGCTGGGTTTAGTTCAAACAGAGAGGTGAGAGGAGAATGAGACGGGGCCGCCAGCTGCGCAAACATCTCTGGAGCCGCCTGTAATTTATGGGTCACTTTATAGGCATATTGATTTTTGTTTTGAGATGGGGAATGAGGGCTCTGATGGTCTAAGAAACAGATGGACAGGTACGCAACGGACTGAGAAGTGCATCGAAAACCACAGACGGAATGAGTTAAAGTAGGAATTACTTAGGCCTTTCTAGCCAACATGGACCAATCAAATCATTTAGCTAATTCTCAAATGACTCGCAATTTCTAAAGGACTCGTGACCTTCAACTGGACATGGGTTTGATTAATCTAACCTGGGACTTCCTGTTGGCTTTCATTAGCGCCCAGTTTAAGACGTAGCACTCTAAGTGGCGGAAGCTCAGCAGGTCGCTTCACCAGTATTAAATGTTAAATAGATGAAAAGAACGATTCATTTCCCTGCATTAGAATGGGGAAGAGTTTGTTTATTGAGATACACAATCTCATATTGCGTCCACATGGGAAAGATGCTACAGCAAATGGCAAGCCTGCATTGACAGTACGTCAATCTTTATTACAGGCCAGCGGGTATGTCTGTATTTTTCTCTTCCTACTCATCCTGACTCTTCTCAAACATGTGAGAGGAAATCAATAAGAGAACTAGGGCAGCAATCTGGAGCTTAAACAATAACAAAATCGCCTGCGTGGCAGAACAACATTAGAACGCTATGAATTCATTAGCCCCCTCTTTTAGCAGCACATAACCCCCAAATAAGTTGCCCGAATCAGACCCACAAGATGCCTGCTTCGTTGCATTAATACACACGTCTCGAGGCGTACCCGCGTGCTTGCACGCACATTCACGCACGTCTATTTGAACTTCAGAGCTAATATAAACATGCCAGGCACCTCTTGGCTACCCCTCTCCTGGTGCACCGCGCATGAAAGAGCGCAGACCTGCGCTTAAATGCTGATCTTGACAACTTTCTCAGCTACACAACAAAGATTACAAAACCATGGCTGGTTTCTTCTCCGCAAGCTACAAGCCCGCACAGGTTGGGTGAATCCCTCCGCCCCCTGCTTCCCCATCAAAGGTGCCATTTGAATCTGACACCTATTTTATGTAAACCATTTTAAGCGTGTGTACCTGGATGATACGCAGCAGTGACTGGCATCTCCGAACGACATTAAAAGCTTCCTTCTGACACCGACAATCGCTCCTCCAAGGCACAGCGCCACCCGCCATCTCAGATCACGCTTCCTTTTGTGGGAGCGTTTTCATGTACGAGTTACAGTACAGGCGTCTCCGACTCTGGGTGTCTCGTCCCCATTTCTACGAAGATTTGGAGGATGATTGCTGTAATGGCATCCTACTGCACAGGCTGTCAGACAACGAGCGTTTTTATTTAGTTCTCTTCAACCATTGATTTGCATACCAGCTGAATTTGGCGGGAAATTATCACATGACCTCTGATGTATGCTGTGCCACAATAAATGAACGTCAATGGGCTAGACGGGGATAATTAACCCTGTACTTTGAGGTACATGCAGTCTTTTGGTTGACAGTCATGACCAACTAGTTAAATGGTAACACACTCAAAGGCGCTAAATTCTTGACTTGTTTGGAGTGGACTCTTTAGACTGTGTCTAGCTGGTTTATAAAAGAATAGAACGACGTCGCCACTCTCAAAAGCAGTTTACAAAAATTGACGTGGACATTTACACCCACCAAACGCACCAGATTATTATTTCACAGTTAATTACGGATCTAATTAGAATATTCAAATGAACCCTTTTCTCCATTCTTTGATGGTGAGGCTCTTTCCTCGGAGTAGCAACATGATAACCTGCAATCTCCAGCACTGCAAACACCTTCTCCTTTGATGTCCCCCCTCTTGCGTCGCGGCAACAAAGCCGACCAATTACAAATGAGCTAATTAACTAAATTGTTGATGGAGCATGAAGAGTTCATTTCACTCCGTTAGCTGTGCCATGACAACACCGCATGGCTATGTGGGTTGCCATTAGCTTCAGCCGCTCAACACCAGCCCATCATCCACTCACGTAGCCGTGGAGATGCACGGTCATTTCTGAGCACCACCTATGATGGGCTGACAGGCACCTTTGAGAAATCTGTTTCACCATCCGTTTTGTGGATTTACAGCTAAGTGCGAGAACTGAGGTATGAAAACTTTAACAAAAGTAACAACTAAGCATCTAATAAGCATTAAAATAGAGACATAAAGGGAAAACAGATAAATTACTGCTTTAGGCCAACTGAAATTTTTTAAGCACTTATGGTCTCTTGATGATCACTTACTTCAAAAACTGTCCAAAGTCGTCACAAATACTTTCACATCCTGGCCACTTGCACACTCCATGACCATAGAGGGAGTGTGATGCTCCGGTCTCTTCATGCAGCGAACTGAAAGAGAAATAATGAGCATTAAAAATGTGGTGGAAAACATGGTGGTGGTACCTGTCAGGATACTATGACCAAAAGTTGGGTCAAACCGGCTCAATTTGGTGGACTTGATGCTCAGAAAAGCTGAAAAAACACACATGCTCTCCCCTCGACATCACGCCACCTTGTGATTATTGATCCAGAGTATTACTGAGGAGACACGAGTGTGTTAAAAAACAAATGGCCTGGCCAAGTAAAATCACCCGTCAACATTTTTTCCACAGACTTTCACCTTGTAAAGCCATTACGGACAACTTGTGTAAACAGCAGAAAACCGGCCCCTGCGCTTTAATTTTCACCAGGAGATTCATTTGCGGTGGAACGGGCGTTTTTAAGGACACAACCTGTTGTGAAAAGACATTGCGTTAAGTTACGACCTCCAGTTCTAATGGTGCTGAGGGGCTAATGTGCGAAAGTGAGGCTATGCAGACCAGCACGGCGTGTGTTTGTGTGCGGCACACGCTCACACACACAAACCTCATCGGCTGTTTTATCTTGCCGTTATCGATCAAGCACATCTTAGAAAGCAGCTGGCTCTGACAACACAACACACTCCGTGATTACGAACGACCGTGGACCCGAGAGACTCCGCCAACACACGAGAAAAGAGTCTTACCTATTTCTTAAATTATTTCCCTGTCTCTCTCTCTGTTTTTTCCTTTTTTTTCTCTGCCTCTAAAGAGATCTCTCTCAAGAAAGGGCTTTCTGTGAAGACGCTACGTACTTGAAACCAATTACACAACACATCCACCCCCAGTGAAGTCAGCGGCTGTTGCTATGTACTAACATATGGCCGCTACAGACTGAATAATACATGGAGAAATATGCGAATCTATGTCTTACAGCAGCCGCGGAGCATATAAAAGGGCCGTCGCGTGTATAAACGCTCAGGAAATGCCACACCGGCATAGTGTATTCTATTTACATGACAAGCCGTGCCAGCAAAGCAATTTCAAAAGAAAAGCTAGGTATTAAATACTTAATGTACATTGAGGTGAGCTGTGTGTTCCTGCCACTGAAAGTTGCACCTCCATGCGTTTGATATACCAGAAGGCACTGCGTTCAATAGCGCGCTGTCTCGTGGGAGGTTTCGTCTCATTTCAACTGTTATCCAGACATTAATAAACTATTGATGAGCAAACAAACAAAAACACACAGCCCTCTCCCTGCAGAAATGAGCATTTTCCTTTTGCAAATGGGGACAAACACATCAACTGTTTTTCGTGTCGCACATGAAAAATAGTTTAAACGGCTGTTTGGTTTGTGTTTGTTAACATGCCTTTGTGTTCATGTGCACACAAGACCCTTTATCAGGAGGTTTGTGATCACGTATGTCTGAAAAGGGATTTGGAGTTTGTGTCGAGTGAAAGGGAGTTTAAAAGAGGACGCAGACACACACGCACGCTCTCAGATGATCACGTGAGGATGTTACCTGGCGGCAGAGTCTGTCCGGGGAGGGTGGGCTGTCCTGGGCCGGGGGGCAGAGAGAGGAGGCCCTGCCTCTGCATGTTGAGCAGGTGCTGCTGCTGCTGCAGTTGCTGCATTTGCAAGAGCTGCTGCTGAAAGACCAGCTGCTGTGCCGCCAACTGCTGCTGCTGCTGCTGCTGCTGCTGTTGCTATAGTGAGAGAGAGAGAGAGAGCGAGTGAGCATACACACACTAATCACACACATGGAGGAGAAAGTGTGTTTGGTTATACATGTGGCCCAAGTGAAACCTAGCCGTCTCGTTCTCTTCGCCTGTTTGCGTGGACTGAAATCTGTGTGTGAGATGCGGGTGGGAGGGTGTGTGGAGCCCCCTCCTTCCGCCATTGATAGTTAATTGTCTTGCATTTGTAATGGTCCATTACAGCTTATGGGGCCACAGGGAGGGGGTGACGGAGGGAGAGAAGCTGAGAGAGATTTACAGCACCCACCCCCCATCCCCTCCCGAGCCCTGTTTACTGCCAGTGGAGCCTCTTGCATAAGCTGGCGAAGACAACAACAAAAACAACAACAACAGCAGCCAGCAGCAGTGGTGACGGAAACCACAGAAAAACAATGCAGCACTTCAGTGATCAAAGCACAGCAACTGTGCTTGAAATCTTTCCATAGATAAAAATAAATTCATAAAATCAGGTAAACGTTGATGTTTACCTGCGAACAAAAAGGATTAGCAAAATCACAAGTGAACAAAACACCCATATAAAACACTTTGTGTAAAACGTTACACATGACAAAAAAAAATCCTTCAAACAAAGCATTTAATTAAGTGAAATCAAACTGAAAATCATAGTATTTACAGTAAATATTTTCGAACATTGGATCTTTCACGAAACATCAGCTGTGAACATTTTGCATAAACCGTCACATACAATATGGACGTAAACTTGTAAAATAGATACACATTAACGTTACAAAATAATTACTGAACTAAGTTAAATTAAACAACAATTAGCTAGTCCAAATCCCTAAAGAGCAAACATTTGGACCTCATTCATGAAACAGCAGATGAAATTTGTGTTAAATTGTTTGTAAAACCATTACTACATAAATAGTTGTAAACAGTTTACACTTTTACACAAAAATTTATTCTTCTCATATTTCATAAGTCAGGCCCAAGACATAATTTTATGTCATACTAGTTTGTAATACTATTTTTATGTAAATTGTCATATTAATTCATTCTGTTAGTGAATGAGGCTCAGTGTTATTATAATTTCGTATGTGATGAAACGACAAGACACCGTTCTTTAGTCTTGGCTTTTCGGGAATGTAAAGTGGTGTAGTAGTTGCATTTCCATGTCATACAGAATCAATTTATTATGGAAACCACAGAAAAACAATGCAGCACTTCAGTGATCAAAGCACAGCAACTGTGCTTGAAATCTTTCCATAGATAAAAATAAATTCGTAAAATCAGGTAAACGTTGATGTTTACCTGCGAACAAAAAGGATTATCAAAATCACAAGTGAACAAAACACCCATATAAAACACTTTGTGTAAAACGTTACACATGACAAAAAAAAATCCTTCAAACAAAGCATTTAATTAAGTGAAATCAAACTGAAAATCATAGTATTTACAGTAAATATTTTCGAACATTGGATCTTTCACAAAAACATCAGCTGTGAACATTTTGCATAAACCGTCACATACAATATGGACGTAAACTTGTAAAATAGATACACATTAACGTTACAAAATAATTACTGAACTAAGTTAAATTAAACAACAATTAGCTAGTCCAAATCCCTAAAGAGCAAACATTTGGACCTCATTCATGAAACAGCAGATGAAATTTGTGTTAAATTGTTTGTAAAACCATTACTACATAAATAGTTGTAAACAGTTTACACTTTTACACAAAAATTTATTCTTCTCATATTTCATAAGTCAGGCCCAAGACATAATTTTATGTCATACTAGTTTGTAATACTATTTTTATGTAAATTGTCATATTAATTCATTCTGTTAGTGAATGAAGCTACTTCAGCTAACATGTTGATAGTTTAACTAACTTTAACAAACTTGCTCAATCTTCAAACTGCTGCTTCATTATGATAGAAAGGAAAACCTTTAGAAGGAGTGAAGAATGTAGGAGAGCATGAATTTGAAAGTTCACTTTATCAGCTATTACTGCAACAATAAAAACGCGATGCGCCTTGCAATGCGGATACATTAATGAACCAAACAACATGTGAAAGCAAGAGTTCACGTATAGCTAACTCTGTTTTACTTTCTTGTTTCAGTGCTCCATTTGTCCCCAAAAGACGTCCCCACTGAAAACAACTAATTACATGCCTGTCCGTATTTAGTATGTCAAGGACAGAGAGGATCTGTATGCTACCATTTCAAAACATGACTGCATATGGGACAGTAAGTAAGAGGGTGTTTATGTGTGTTCACCTGCTGAAGCATGACTGCTTGTTGTTGTTGTAGGAGGGCTTGGAGCTGTTGGGGGGAAAGGACCTGCTGTTGAAGGATCTGCTGCATCTGTTGGGGTGTGATCACCTGTGGACTCATCATTGCCACAGACACTGGCACCTAAGAGAGACGGAGAGAACAACACATTAGCCATGTCTCGTGAAAACTCTTCAACTGTAAAGTCATGCGCTTCTCGAACTCTCTGGAAATGGTGCGAGTGCAGTATATGTAGTCATTTGGCAGTGCATGTGTACTTTCTTACTCTATATATTTTCTGTCAGCTACTCCCAACGGGAAAAGCATTGCGCTTTAAATAGAGGAGGACCTTAATTAGCTGAACCCTTCAACTCCCCCAGGCGATTTCTAATGCTACAACACACAAGGCAGGCAGGAAGACGCACATCTCCAGAGCCGACTGTGGGTCGTAAGCGGACACATGGCCTGTTGAGGAGCAGCTAAGCTAAGTAGCATAGATTCAGGCTGCCGAAGCTTTGAAAAGTCTGTGAGAAACTCCTGATTGAAGCTGAGCTGCTGTGAAGTATTCTGTTTTACAGAGGTGAGGGGAATTACCAGTTGCCTCTCGCTGCGCATTGAAGTTTCCAAGTTGCACGCTTGGAAGAAAGCAGCCAGAGGCACAAGTCTTCCACGAGATGTCATTTTTCAAAATTCATGTCATTTTTTAAATGATAAGAATCATTAAAATACCAGCTGTCAAACTGTGCGAGATAACTTTTCCGCCAAAAAAAACAAAAAGGAAATATTTTCGCAACCCAGCATTGAAATAAAGCAAGCAAGTTTTCTGGAAACATGCAACATTTACATTAATTTGGCTCGATTCTTCGCTCGCGTCTAAAACTACACAATGAACAGAATAAAACTAATTGCCAGACAAATGCTATTTGAGAAAGACAGAAACAATTTTCCTCTCCTGGACGATGCACCTGTCTACAGCTGACTCTTCAGGGCATTCTTTGTACTTTATGAAGCATGCTGCATGTTGCATTGTTCAACAGAGCAGCTTCGACAGATGCTGTCTATCATCAAGACAGCCAAGCCTTCGGCGTCATGACAGGTAAACATCTCTATTGTTGTGGTTTCTGAGCTTGAGAAAAAGACGTGAGGCTCCATTAGACGTCGCGAGGGGTCTGAGCGACTCCTCGCACCGGCTAATCAAGACTGCTTGATTGCTTTCCGTACGTCTGAGCTCTCAGGGCCTTGACACGTCCTTGTTTTAGTCTCCTGGCTCGGCCCAGCTCAGGTTCCCCTCTTTGATTAGCAGAGACATTTGCATGGTCACTACACATTTTTCATTTTAGAAGTCATTATGCATTAGCGCTCCTGAGCGCCAAGCTTGACTAATCCTGATGAACTGAGTAGCGGAGCTGAAGGTCACACTCCATCCCCACTCATATTCATATTCAAACAATTCCAAGCACCATTCTTCATTAGACTGGCCCCAAAACTCGATGAGCACCACCACGGAGGAAAGCGCACACACAAATATACTTTCTTTCTTTCTGTCTGTCTGTCTTTCTTTGGGGAGAAAAGGTGTGACGAGGGAGGAGGTATCGGAAGAAAAAAAAAAGCAAAGGAACAAAGCAACAAAGTCACAAATTAAACAGCTGCATGTAATTATGCAAATTTATGCTTACACCTTCAATGTTATTAAACCTTAAGACACATTTGTGATGTATAATTACCCCCAGGTTCAGCCAGGGTTCTGCGCCGGCCTAAATGACAATATAAAGACCAAAGCATGAAAATACAACAGGAGATGTTCTCATTACGCCCATTATTTGTATATTTAAATGAGCTACGGACTGAATAACGAACGATCACCTCGCCTGCACTGTGGCTCGGCGAGTACAATAAACATGTAAATTTCAGAACAATTCGCTAAGTTTATTTATCGACCAAAGCTGACCGTGTGTTGTATTTTCACCTCGAACTTGCCAAAGAGAGACTCGAAATGACAAAGGCGACAATAAAATAAAATGAAATCAGGATATGCCCCTCAGCCTCTCATTAGCTTTTTAGCAGATCGACGGATGATACGCATCTTCATTTCATCACTTTTCCAAACAAAAAAGATGAGACAAAGTTGAAGTTTCGGCCCACTCACTTCGGAGTCGCGCACAATGCTAATTCCAGCATTTAACGCTGGCATTTTCTGCATGATATATCAGAGCTTGAAAGATGAAAGCAGATAAGTAATTGCTCTCCTGGTTCTTATTCTTAACTGACAACCCATAAATTTAATTTTACACACACGTTCATTTACATTTTCAAGTATATGACATGATAATTGGCGGAATATAACACCTCCAATCCGCGGGATACTGAGGGGGGCGATGATTGACAAGCTGGGTGAATTGAAAGGAACAGAGGCTGAATTGCTTCTCCCCGAAATGATTTCGCCAAGACGGGGCATAATTAATGAGCGTTTGCCGAAGGGTCGAGACGCAAACAGTCACAGACAATGGGTCTTTTCCCTCGCAGGATGCCAGATGAAGAATATGACTGTGAGAGGCAATGATACAACCCAACGAGTGCTAGAAAACTTCACAGATAATAGCATTCTTCATGAATCAAAGCATCAACTTCAGTCGTCTGCAATTGAAGCACTTGTGCTGTGAGAAAATTTACTTACAGACCATCAACTGACATCTGTTTCTCACTCTCCTTTTAAACAACAAGCACATCCAAAAATGGCAATCCATGAAGCTTTGATTTCTATTGGAAAACTACAAATACAAGCTGATCTCCATTGACCTGCTCTTTACAGCCATGAGGCTCAGCACCTAAGAGAGAGCAGAACAAATAGCTTTAAATTGGTCGGTGATGAGAAAACATCAGTGGCCCTCCTGAAGAACGAGCAAATCATTACAGGGCTCTCGCTATGCCAAAACGGGTCTCGACGGTCAACTACACATCATAAAAACGAAAAACGCAAGACTTGAGCCTTTTTACAGTACCTGAAAACACAACAAATGTCCCATTGGTGTATTTCCAGCAACAACAGCTGAGAGAGTCATGTTAAATAACTATAATTAATATAAGTGCAAACTAGCAAAAGTAGGTAGTAAGGAGTGATTTGATACTCTCGATGAAAGAAGTTTCTGAATCAGATGAGTCAGGCTGAACATGCTGAATCATGGGGCCACTTTAGAGAACCCCTTGCCAGAGATACTTATGTTCACCAATTTCTCTCATTTTCAAGGAATGGGGCTTTTCTTGGACTTCGGAAAGGATCCTGACCTTTCCACTTCGGTAAAGCTAGGGTTGCGAATTCAGTCAGTAATAAAAGGTTTCACAGTCAAGGGTTTATTGATGGAGTTGCTTTACTTGGGGTCCACAAATATGCACACTCACTGATTTGTAAGTCATTGACAATATAAACACATACTTGCGCTAATCTAAACCTGAAACACGCTAACATACATACACACATACTCACACAGTGATCGTTTGGATTAAAAGATCAATGCGGATGCTCTCTGGGAAGAGTTAATTAGATTACAGGAATGTTTTCCTAAATCAATTTATTTTACAGTTCAGCTAAACAGTATGGGAAGTGTAATGCACTTCAAATGATGATAGAGTGGATGTGGCCTCTGTTAGAGCTAACAGGGGTACAACGGATCTTCCACACAGATTTAGATAACCACACTTTAATTTTTGTCAATGTAGGGAGGGATCAAATGCTTACTACAGGAAGTTAAGCCTAATGTGCTTTCCAAAGGGAACTACGAGAGGAAGAGTAGAGCTCGTGCCATAAAACCGCTCAAAGAAAATCAACCAAATGTGATCTTCAAGAGTTTGTAAGATAAGAACGAAGTCTACACGAGTCTGAAAGTTGTCTTCCTTTGTTTTCCTCAAATATGTTTCTTACCATATCTGAAACGGAGCATCGTGTGGCATTTAGAGGGAAATCTGTCTCTCTCGCTCGCTCCGCATCAGCCCCCTCCTCTTCCCTCTCTTGAAAGCTTTGTGATGTCGCAGGTAATAGGGCGTCTGTTGGATCGCTCCCCCTCGTCAAGTGACACGCAGTAAATTACACAAGCTTCAAGCAGCTCGCTGAATTATAGTTCATCACTTGGAAAGACTTCCCACCACTGGGCTACACGTATCAGATCTGCCAGTTAGGATCCAATTAACACCCTGGCCAGAGTAATCAGACTGCATGTGTAAGGGCTGCTGGAACTGGTTTATTACTGCCATGCATCTTCTGTCAGAAGGTACAGTTGTTGCTTCTACATCAAAGCGGTGCTATGGCACTATTTTTTTTCCCACTCCCACCGTTACACTGGTTCTTGCCTAAGGGTTGTGCTTCAGCTTCCTTTGCATTGCAATGTGAGCCCCTGCAATTGCAATTTACAGATGCTGCCTACTAGTTCAGGTATCGGGAGTAAAGAAGGATGCTTTCCTGGTTACTAAAGATCACAAATCTGAAAATACAGTTTTCCCCTCCTCCTTCGTTTTGGAGTGGCTGAACTTTGAAAAACTTGTTGGAATTTGAACTGAATTGGTCATACCTCAGAGAAAGCTGAAATGGAATTTTAACTGGAATGCTCAGAAAGTGCATTCTAGGCAATCTAAACGCAAACCTCTACCAATGAGGCCTATAAACTTTCAAACTTCAATGCTTTTTCAACTTTTATCAAAACTTTCCATCACTTTTAAGTTGTAATTCTGTTCTGTTTCCTGTGTCAGTTTTGTAGTTCCTTTGTTCATAGGTTCCCCTTGATTGTCTCCCCAGTTATGTTTTGTCTTCTTGTTACCCTCATTAACCCAGCCTGTATAAATATCCCTTGTGTTTCCGATGTTTCTTGGTTAGTTGCTGGATGTACATATTGTGGTTCCCTCCTTTCCTTCCTTCCTTTTTATTTAAAGTCTTGAATTTAGATCCACATCTTACCTGCCATCCATTGCTTGCCACGTTACACTAGTTAAGTTACAGTGTTATTGACTTCTTTGAATGTCTTTTTTTTTAATTAATTCTTACATTCAAATTCCAATTGCAATTCTGCACTCTGTTTTTTTTACCTCAATTCAAATTCACTTCCAATCAACTGAATTTAAAAGGTCTTCCAAATTCTCGTCTGAATGGCGCACAACCCTACTGTTGGGTGAATGTTGTTAATAATCAATGTTAATATGAGGGCACGGGTTTCCTTTTATAAATTCCGCCGGCTTTGTGCACGGTTCCAGTTGGCGGTCTGAGTAGATGAATTTTAAGGAACATGGCGCAGGAGTCCGACGCTCAGATGAGCTGTGCGTTGCTGACCTTTAAATCGGCGACACTCGGCGGATGGCTCACTGCTCAGGAAGTGATTGGGTTGAGCTATCTGCTACTTCTTTCTCGTCTTGAAATACACGCGAGCAACGAGCCGCTCAGCCGTCCTTCCCAAACGTAGGAACGAGGAAGCCTCCAAAAGGATGTTTGGTTGTGAAAAAGTTACATTAGCAAAGTCGGTTGGGTTTAAAATGAACAAAAAAAGGTCAAAGTATTGGCCATATGTTTCTGTCGTGGATGCAAACGCTGTAGAGTGTACCGTAGTTGCACTCTAGTGAGCTGAAATTGCTTTGTTTGGTTATTTGACCTTGTTAATGCTGAGATATTGCTCTCTGAGCCCACACCGCCAACAGGTCAAAGGTCAACTCTACCTCTTTAAACACTTTCCTGACACCTAGACAGCTATATTATATCACCACAACAGCCCGTTGTAACACCCACATACCTCTGTTTGTTCAGCATCCACCTGTTAGCTTCTAACCGCTGTTTCGTCAGTATTCAGTATCGCTAACATGTGTTTTCACACAGTTAAATGCCCATCCTGCCATCAGGACGAGACGCCTGGGCGGCACACAGAGCCAAACAAACAAACCGGCATGTAGCTTATAGTTGGAGAACGGCAGCTGGGCTGATTGGGAGGGCAGGAGACACAATTGCCAGTCGTGCAAGCTTTCTGTAATCCCCCTTCCCTTTCGTCCTCTCGCTTTTTATTTGTGTTTTAAATGTCAGTGTATAAAACGCACACGAGATATTGCCACTCGGAGGGAGAGGCGGTACGACGAGAGAGGACTGTTGTGTGCCTTGGGAAATCCTTGTAAGCAGCATGAAGAAGGCACAAGGATTTACGGGGAAGAAATAGGTGTTTATTGACTTCTCCTCTGGGCTTACGGGGTAATAATAGACCTGTCACATTACGCAAATGTGGAAAAGCGGCTTCTGAACACGTCAAATGCGCGAGATGAAGCGCTGGATAGAATTAGTCAGCCGACAGGCTTTAGACACTAATACAAGTAATTAAAACCGTGAGCTGCAGCACTTAGATGCTCATGCAGTAAATAATTTATATGCCATGATCTATGGATCACTTTCCCTGCCTTTCCTGGACAGGAAAAGGGGCGGATTCATCAGTGTCAGCGAACGAGCAGGCGTTTACTTTTTTATGTAAATAAGTCATTTTTCAAAAAGCTTGTTACTTGGCATGTCTAAGTACACGCACATGATCTGAATTGAGTTTTTGTAAGCATTTAAAAGCATAGCTATCAAAGAGATATAAAGGAATATTCAATTGGAGATGAATGGAACCAAGGTGAATGGTTTCAATATTACAGCCACAAGATGAGAAGGAGAAGGTGTCGCCATTGTTATACTCTGTGAAAATATTAACGATGAGGGTTAGCGCTAATTTTCCCTTCCTTTAATTAAATGCACGGGGTACTAATGAGGTAAACCACTAGCTGATAGCACTTATTAGCAGGGAGGAGGGCACGCTCTCTCTCGCACTTAATTTAAACCTAAAAATACGGAGCCTGGCAGATGTCAAGCGCTTACATAATTTGAGGCGGCGCGTTTGTATTGTGGGGATGTGAGAGAAATAACACATCGGCACTCAGTGGGTAAGTAAACATGTCTGGTAATAGGGGATGCGACGTGCACGATGCCGCTGTGACCTTTACCAAATCACAGACAATAGCGATGCGGCGCAGCTGGAATCAATAATGGCAAATTATCTTGGAGGAGTACAAATGACAGCTAGTTAGGATACGCAATGCTACAGGAAGAGTTGCTATTTGGTTTCTGTGGAATTGTATTGTAAATAATCCAATAGAAAGTTTCAAAAAGCTTTTTATTCTTCATTTACCATGTTTAATTTTGACTTTGTAAAATCTACAGTGAGGCTCTTACAACTGAAGTGAATGGGGCAAAATCTATAAACGTTAAAACTCACTTTTTCACCACAAAACATTAACAATGTGAGTTATGATTTTAGAGTGAGAAACGGATTACGAACAGCTTCTGTGTAAAGTTACATCTAATTTTTCTTTGTTGCCATGATAACGCAACTCATAAATCCCTAAAACGACTTGAAAAATGATGATTTAAACAGCTTTATAGCACAAATAATACACTTCAACAGAACAATTATAAGCTACACATCAAAAAATGGCCTCATTCACTTCCATAGTAAATGCCTCACTGCAACCTTGATTTTTGCCTTTTTAAAGACAAGGAACAAGTCAATATTAATTTTTGTGTTCAAGAATATGAAACCAATGCTATCAGTTGAGCACGGAATATTCCTTTAATATGTCAATATCTTTTGACAGCAGAGATTTCAAGGTTGCCCAACAGAGGTGCTGAGGTAATGTAGCTTTAGACAACAGAATGGTTTCAGGTGTGAGGTATTTTGTTTGGTTTCTTTTGGAGAAGGGCAGGCCTGACAGGTTGAAATTTTACTGACAGCTCCAGAATTACATTGCCAAATCAAACAGAGTAGCTGGAACAGAGGAAATCTTTTCCAGAGCACCATGTATTATGGATGGACTTAAGAGATTAGCGAGGAACTGCTCACCTGCAACGGACGCTGTTTGTCGTTGTTCTTTGGAGATTTCAGGCCACTGCCTGGTTGCTGTAGGAGTAATTGCCTTGCTGCTTGTAGGGCCTGCAGAGAAACGAAAAGAGAAAAAGAGACACAAAATTAGTTTTTTTCCCCCATCCTTCTCCCTCCCCGGCACACTCAAATATCAAACACTGTGAAAGGTGACATCAACCCGGCACATTCCATCCACTACACTATTCATTGTTGTTGATGAGACATGAAGCGTCTCTCAGATATACATTTTTCATGATAATCCACAAAGCCGTGATGAAAGATAAATACAGTTTGTCTAGCACCTCTAAAGAGCACGAGGGGGAAAAAAAACACAGAGAGTGTCAGTGGTATTGACCTGTCTAGTGTGTGCTCAGCTGAAATATCCACTTCTCTGCAAATTACCGGCCCATTTGCATATTCATAATATCAATTTGAAGTAGAGGCAGGCGATGTGAAGTGTTCCTAGAAGCTGTAATTAAAGTTGACAAAATCAACATCAGATTACCTCAGGAGTGAATTAACAAGGAGCTGAGCATTAGCCGGGCCCCTGAGCACAGGGGTGACGCCGGCCCTTCTCTGCCAAATCACTCCAGATACCTACTTATCCAATGTCATACAACAATACAAGAATATTTGGTTGCTAAGGCAAGCGTCTCTATAGCTCATACTTAATGTTAGGGGTTTGTTCAAATCTTTAACCCTAATTATTAAACTTTAGAATGTAACTCATCCTGTTTGTGCTGGGGTCGACCGATATGTGCTTTTCAGGGCTAATGCTGATGCGATTATTACAGATCAAGTAGACCGATAACCGATATTTCGAACCGATATATATGTCTGGTGTAAAAATGAATATCAAAATTAAGAATAAAAAGGGCTGTGACAAAAACTTTAAATGCTTTTAAGTTATTTTATCGGCAAATCGGTTTTGAAAGTAACCGATACGATATCTATAAAATGCTTAATATCGGTGCCAATAATCAGCTGATCCCTAATTTGTGCTACTGACATGATTGATACCTATTACTTTTATGCTTATAGGGGATCAAACTAATGATTTATAGCATGTTGGTGAAAAAACAGATTTACATTGTATGAGTGAATGCTCTGGGCTCTTTAAAAATTTGACCAATAAGCAACCACATAGCAACCACCCAGACCACCCTATCAACCCCTTAGAAATGTCCTAGCCAGCAACATGACCACATCAATGCTCAGACAACACCTCAGAACACCTTAGTAACCACCACACTCCCAACGAAATAGTAATAGCATTAACAATCGCCCTCAAAATCCTACCAACTTCTGCATAAGCAAACATCCACTCCTTTTTCTTCAGAAATGTTTTTTTTATTTTTTTCTTAAAAAAACATGTTACAGTATATGCGTGTAAGCCTGATGGCAGGTAGGTTGAAATTATGTACCTTACAGTGTTCCTCATGTATCTACAGGAATACTGATACATGCCTTCAAAGGAAAGCAACTCTTTCCAGACTTCCTGGAGTTGTAAGTCGACTGTAGACAGAAGTGAACAACGACACAAGCGCCCCGACACAAGGAGAAAGCAACAAAATAAATAAAGCAATATAAACAACACAATAACTTCACAGGTGTTTCATCTGTCGGGGAAGAGGAGAGTGAAGGTCGAGGGGTGCGAAGAAGAAAAAAAACCCTCCTTCAGATAAAGAGTGACACTTCTTCCAGCAGAATAAAGGGCTTGTTATATTTCCTGGTGCTTGCCAGTATCCATGACAACAGCTGCCTTGACAGGATGTGCATATGGCACTGCTCTGCCAGCTGGTGAGAACAATGTTTGAACTAGTACATTGAGATGCTGAGCAAACAGGGGGAGAGAAGGAGAGAGAGAAAGAGAGAGATAGGGGAAAAGTTGCCACGTCTTAACCCGCTGGGAAGGCAGCCATCCCCCTGATCAATTATGAAGAGACAGGGTGAGGAGCTGCCACTGTCTGTCTGGCTGTGCGGTGAGGAGCCAGGCTCTCCGAGCTCCTGGTAAACAAACACAACACAGTGGCGCTGGGTCCTAACAGCATCGATCTGTCTCCTCTGATGCACACACACACACACACACACACACACACAGAGCCGTTGTCTGATACTTCAGGGGACACCAGGATGTGGAGGAGAGCTGGACTACTTCAAATCAGTTCCCTGTCCTGTCCTGTCTTTGAATGAACCAAACGGACAACAACCGGAGTCTTGTGCTTTGAATGTGGCATACTTGTCTAACCGGATAAGTTTTGGGAAAAAACAAGATTTCACATTTCACAAACTAATAAATTTAGTCAATTTTAAATCAAATTTTATTGTCACTTATTGCTGCAAAGTGACAATAAATGTTCCAAAATCAGATAAGTCTGATTTGAATGAATCATTTACACTAGTTTTGTGAACATATTTAATGAATCTGATTAATTTGTTCATGAATTGGCTGTCTGTTCAGTCTATTCTGTATAGAACAATATAGAGTCATTTAAACTACTTTTATGTATTTATGGTGCTTTGGGTCTTCTGAACCCAGTTTTATGTAAAGAACGGACTGAAACATAAAATTATGAAGAATATTCTTCTGGGTCACTTTTTCAATATAACAAAGGTGAATGGGAACTGGCAAGCTGCAAAGTGACAAAAGTTACAGAACCAGACAAGTCTGATTTGAATTAATCATTTAGACTAATTTTGTGAACAGGTTCATAAACCTACTTAAAATTCAGCCTGTTCTTTACATAAAATTTGATCCAGTTTTTGAATTTAATGATTCAAACACAATGGTAAACAGTCACCCGGATGTGGAGGAGAGCTGGACTACTTCAAATCCGTTCCTTGTCCTGTCCTGTCTTTGAATGAACCAAACAGACAATAACCGGAGTCTTGCCGTTTGAATGGGGCATACTTGTAAGTTTTGGGAAAAAAACAAGTGTTTATGTTTTGCAAACTAATCAAGTAATATACTAAAAAAATTCTGCAAATCACCCTGCCTTATTTTTCCGTTCTAAACGACGCATTTATCGATTAGTGATGGTCCTCGTGGTACTTTCGGATGCATGAGTGAGTTATAAGTACCCTCGCAAAGTCATTATCGGCAGGACCGCGTGGATGAGATTGTAAATTGCGGGAGATTTCACGCCCATCCAAGCGGTGATTGTGTGGCTTTAGTGGTCGGCTAATGGCTTTAGCACAACAATTAACAGGAGGAAATGTTTATCTGCGCCCCGATCGATACAGACTCACTGTCCTCTGATGAATAAAAGGACAAAGTCAAAGAAGTCATTCAATACACGGTAGAGGTCAGGAGAGTGGCGCTTCCCACAGCACACGGATGGAGACGTTTAATGGCTTTTCCATTACGAACGTGAACACTGGGAAGGGGTGAAATGTAATCAACTCCACTTAGCATATTAGAAGAACATTTGTTTAGAACAGTTAAAGGGATAGTTCTCCCAAAATCATGGGATTATTTACTTCCTCATCCTCATTCCAAACTCATTGTTTTCAGTTAAACACAAATTTTATTCTGGAAGACTATTCTGGGCCACTTTTTCAATATAACAAAGGTGAATGGAAACTGGCAAGATGCAAAATGACAATAAAAGTTCCAGAATCAGATAAGTCTGATTTGAATGAATCATTCAGACTAGCTTTGTGAACAGGTTCAAAGAATCTAAACAGTTTGTTAATGAATCGGCTTAAGTTTCAGTCTGTTCCTTACATAAAACTGGCCTAAGAAGACCAAAAAGCACCATAAATGCATAAATGTAGTCCAAACGACTCTATATTTTTGTGTAAAGAACAGACTAAACAGACAGCCAATTCATAAACAAATGAATCAGATTCACTGAATCTGTTCACAAACCAGTCTATAAGATTAATTTGAATGGGACTGATCTGGTTCTTGAATTCAATGATCTGAACACTATGGTAAACAGTCCATAAGCCTGCATAATTTTGCAACTGACTGATTAAAGAACAGTAAGCCACATGTGTGAATGCAACACAAAGGCATATTAAGGTGTTTCCAGATTCAACAAAAGCAAAGCAACCACTGAAGTTTTGCTGGACGGCTGAAAGCTGCTTGCTTTGCTTTGCTTTTCTTCATCCTATAAGTTTTGTTGCTGTGCAAAAGAAATGTGGGCTGCCATCCATTAATGCACACATTGTATAAACAGCACAATGCATCACATTCCTCAGAGCTAGGAGCTCAAGGAGAACCCGGGCTGGAGCGTAAATAACAAGGCACTCAGGAACATATTTGATGTTGATATCTATCTCTAAGGACTGGGAGGGGGAAGAAAAAAAAGGACAGAAAGAAACAAACTTGCACGTTCAGTACAATGAAGCACACACTGAAGACACGCGCACAAACACATGATTTCAAGAGCTTCGCAATCCTTATGAAAATACGATTCTGCCCAAATGGATCAGCTGTAATTGGTTTCAGATAGCGAGGTCGAGGGGGAAAGGCGATACCGGTCACTATTATTCAAAACGGGGGGGGGGGGGAAGAAACACGAATGTTTACACAGGCGTTCCTCAGCTACGTTAATAGCCGAGCGGAGCTCACCGGAGAGAAAAAGAGACAGGCGAAAGAAACATATGTCAACTCTCTCACCCCTTTCACCAGGCAGTCTGTGCTTAGACTTAACACAGGGGTAATGAGGAATACATCGCAACGTTCCCAGCTCTAAAACAAGCATGAAAGGCATTAGCAGCCAGTCGCAGCTTGGCACATCATTACAAACGCATCCTCGTTCCCCAGGATCAGCACTTGAACCGAGCTTTTAGAGTCGCAACTGTTAAAGTGAAAAACTAGCTAAGGGAAGCAGGTTTTTTTGAGAACGGAAACATGGTGAATTAATCTGGATTGTTGAGAATGTTTGTCCACAAGGGTGGGGTGTTTTGGCAAATGTCTTTAATATTCAATCATAATGTTTTTTTTGAGACACAATACTTATCCGAACAACTCTAGATTAGAATGCCACACATGTTTCGTTGGAAGTTTTGTGCTTCAGAAGATCTCCGGACCTGCAGTCGCAGAGGGCACGTCAACCCTCGGCTTATGGAAAACACGCACAACAAGACAGAGATAGAGCGAGAGAGCATAACCCCTTATCAAGCCGACAGGAGTCGGCTGCCACGAAAAACAAAGGACAAACAGTTTAAGCTGAACAAACAAACAGAGCTGATTGGCCGGTGGTCTGCGCGGCCTGTGCAAAGATAGGGCCCCACTCTCGACAGCAAAATATTGACACCATATCTGTTATGTACGTGTGTTTAGGACATAGGGGTCTGATGAGGGGCCAAGCCACTCATGAATAGAAAGCGTCGCTCCAGGCACAGATTTCATAAACAAGACGTGCGCTGAGGACATAACAGCCCTGCAGCGGCCCTACATTGGGCGCCACATGCACGTCAGTATGAATGACAGCTGAACACGTTAAAGGTCCGTTTGGACACACAACAGCAGTAGGTCAGTCTGTGGACAATGTCCCAACCTCTGTTGTGAGGAGGCTGACTGACAAGGGCGGAACAGACCGCCTTTATCAAAGGTCATCCATAGCTATGATCTGTGTTAGCGCTCCAGTCGACAGTGAACCAGGGCTTACGGGCGGCCTTGTTGAGCTCCAAAGACTGAAGCTGCACTTGGCTCTATGGAGACAAACAAAGTTCAAACTAGCAACCTGGAAATGTTACATTTTGTTTTTATGTGAAAGCTCTGAATAGCATCAAACGTAGACATTCTCAGATGGCACGAGAAGAAGCAGGTGATTAAGTTGTTACATTTTCCAGTAATTAACAAGTTCCAGTTAATATTACAACACTTATAATATATTAATAATAATATTTTAATGTATTTTTGATCATGAAAATTACTTTTAATAATAATAACCTAAAACTGTATTAATATTTAATGCATTTTTGATACAAATTAATAACAATAATAATAAATGTAATAATTTAAAATAATACCAAGTAAAATCTAACAAATTAATAAATGAATACAATTTAAGTATTTAAAAAACTCAGTTTATTATTAGAACAATATATAAGAAAGAAAGAAAGACAGACATGACGAAAATTGATGATGACAATTACTTTTAATAATAATAATAACCTAAAATTATTAGTGCTGTCAATCGAAAAATCTTTTTTTCTGAGATTAATCGCGATTAATCCCACCTAATATTAAAGTTTTTAAATATACTTTTATATTGCAATTATTTCACATTAAATCTTCAGATTAATGTACAAACAACATAAAGACAGTATATTTTTAATATTTGTTTAATGGAATCTTTTTTTATGACTTCTAATTTAAGTAAACTTCAGTAAACAAACTTCACATAAACCCATTATAATAAATGTCATATTTAGGCCTACCTGTACTTCACATAAACCCATTATCATAAATGTCATATTTAGGCCTACCTGTGCCCTACAGCAGAAATATACAGAAATTGAAGTTATCAATCACTAAATTCTAAATTATATATACAGTGGGTACAGAAAGTATTCAGACCCCCTTAAATTTTTCACTCTTTGTTATATTGCAGCCATTTGCTAAAATCATTTAAGTTAATTTTTTTCCCTCATTAATGTACACACAGCACCCCATATTGACAGAAAAACACAGAATTGTTGACATTTTTGCAGATTTATTAAAAAAGAAAAACTGAAATATCACATGGTCCTAAGTATTCAGACCCTTTGCTCAGTATTTAGTAGAAGCACCCTTTTGATCGAATACAGCCATGAGTCTTTTTGGGAAAGACCCAACAAGTAATTCTCTTTACCGTTTCTAACTCACTTCAGGTCTTAAAGTCTCAATAATGAACTGACGAGTTGAATCGGGTATGTTAGATGAGGGAGACAGTGCTGGGCTGCACCAGGACAGTTTTGAAAACCATTTCAGAGGCATGTTCTTAAATGTGGCTCATATAAAATATATTACATGCCTGCACAGTTTTAAGGCAGCTTTAAATCGCCTTTTTGGTAACCTCATGACTTAGCTGACCACGACATTGCATGCACATTATTTAGCTCTTTGATATGAAATGCAGGGGTTAAAGCAAAGAAAAATCCTGAGCCTGAACTTTTTTCCGGGGGTTGGGGGGGCGGACACATACACAGGGTTATTTGGCAAACAAAAAATTTTTTTTACTTGAAACTAACTAGTAACGTATCTGCCATTGCCATTAGCCCTTGACAAGCTCAGACTACGGAGTATGGTGGGATATTTGAAACAGCAATACCAAGAATGTTTACTCACTACAATATGGTGCAAACACATGTAACATTTAGGATGCTTTGATATCAAGTTTGCTGGTTTGCTTTGTCCTTGACAGGGTACAAGATGACCAACAATCTACATGATAAACATGAAATTTCTGAAATTGTTTTGTTCAAATGAAATAATGGTAAATTAAATACTAGGAAATTAATATAAAATAGGAAATATACAAAGACATAAAACTACAGTTCAGTTCAATTAACAACAACAAAAACATTCAAATGGTCCAAGAACTGGTAACTTAAACAGGGTTCGTACAGATAATGCAAAATGAAATTCCAGGACTTTCAAGGACTTGCACTACTTTTTTGGCTTTCAAGGACTAAAATCAGATCTCACTTATCAATCAATGTTGTTATTATCTTTCAAATTCTAATAAATAAACTAATAAAACAAAATGGTACAAATAAAGTGCAGCACATGCAAAGAACGCAATGACTGTGGCAACTTTAACATTTGAAAGGATACTATGGCAAAGTTATCGCTTTCCTTATTCAAACTGATTGTACTAAGTGTACTAAGACCGACGGAAAATGAAAAGTTGCGATTTTCTAGGCTGCTATAGCTAGGAACTATACTCTCATTCCGGTGTAATAATCAAGGAACTTTGCTGCTGTACCATGGGTGCAGCAGGCGCAATGATATTATGCAGCGCCTGAAGATAGTCCCCAGCTAGGTAACTTCCAATAAGCCTATATTACGCAACTTTTCATTTTCCGTCGGTCTTAGTACATGATGTAACTACAGAAGAGTCAAGTTTTAAATAGGAAAAATATCGAAACTCTTTCATCATTTTTGAGTGAGATGCTAACGGACTAATAAGATTCAATGATCTATGCTAAGCTACAGCTAAAAGTGCTACCGCCAGACCCGGAGATCGGCTGAATGGATTCAAAAACGGTAAAACTCACCTGTTTAACTCTAGGGGAGTTGGAAAATTAGCCTATTTTCAAAAATAGTGGAGTGTTCCTTTAAATACATAATGTAATAGGCCTATATTTATAACAAATACCTGCAGAGGGCGCCAACGGCCTGGTGCGTATCTGCCATTGCCATTAGCCCTTGACAAGCTCAGACTACGGAGTATGGTGGGATATTTGAAACAGCAATACCAAGAATGTTTACTCACTACAATATGGTGCAAACACATGTAACATTTAGGATGCTTTGATATCAAGTTTGCTGGTTTGCTTTGTCCTTGACAGGGTACAAGATGACCAACAATCTACATGATAAACATGAAATTTCTGAAATTGTTTTGTTCAAATGAAATAATGGTAAATTAAATACTAGGAAATTAATATAAAATAGGAAATATACAAAGACATAAAACTACAGTTCAGTTCAATTAACAACAACAAAAACATTCAAATGGTCCAAGAACTGGTAACTTAAACAGGGTTCGTACAGATAATGCAAAATGAAATTCCAGGACTTTCAAGGACTTGCACTACTTTTTTGGCTTTCAAGGACTAAAATCAGATCTCACTTATCAATCAATGTTGTTATTATCTTTCAAATTCTAATAAATAAACTAATAAAACAAAATGGTACAAATAAAGTGCAGCACATGCAAAGAACGCAATGACTGTGGCAACTTTAACATTTGAAAGGATACTATGGCAAAGTTATCGCTTTCCTTATTCAAACTGATTGTACTAAGTGTACTAAGACCGACGGAAAATGAAAAGTTGCGATTTTCTAGGCTGCTATAGCTAGGAACTATACTCTCATTCCGGTGTAATAATCAAGGAACTTTGCTGCTGTACCATGGGTGCAGCAGGCGCAATGATATTATGCAGCGCCTGAAGATAGTCCCCAGCTAGGTAACTTCCAATAAGCCTATATTACGCAACTTTTCATTTTCCGTCGGTCTTAGTACATGATGTAACTACAGAAGAGTCAAGTTTTAAATAGGAAAAATATCGAAACTCTTTCATCATTTTTGAGTGAGATGCTAACGGACTAATAAGATTCAATGATCTATGCTAAGCTACAGCTAAAAGTGCTACCGCCAGACCCGGAGATCGGCTGAATGGATTCAAAAACGGTAAAACTCACCTGTTTAACTCTAGGGGAGTTGGAAAATTAGCCTATTTTCAAAAATAGTGGAGTGTTCCTTTAAATACATAATGTAATAGGCCTATATTTATAACAAATACCTGCAGAGGGCGCCAACGGCCTGGTGCGGTTTAATGCGATTCAACGTTTAAATCCATTTAATCCATTTTAATATTTGGCCACATGCAAAGAAACTTTTATTTTGAAATCGTGATGTACAATAAATCGCATATTTAGAAATGTTGATGGATTCTCCTGTGTTGGCATAGGTTTAAATGATTTACGTTACAAATCAAGCGAGTTTTCCCAGATGAACGTTAAGCAACTCAAACTCAACGCATATGCAGAGGAAGAGTTTAGCCCCTTTCACACATACAGTCTTTACTGGTAAATTACCGTTAAGAGATCCTGTGTGAACAGGACCTTTTCAAAAATCCCGGTAAATTTGTTCTGGCAATCATATCTTTCTTATGGAGATGACATGATTACTCTGAGCTGTTTACAAAGCTCCGCTGCTTTTTTTAATAGCTTTTCTATGTAAATATAGATTATGCTAGATGGAAATCTTTGACCACTGCACCTTGCAGCTTTTTCATTGTGTCGCACTCGAGACCCAGGCTTCTTTTCCATTCATCAACTGCGACTCAGTTGGATACTAATGCGCGTCTCGTGTTTATAAAAGCAAAAACTTCTGATTGGCTAGTTATGTTAGTTTGGTTGAGAGTGAAAGCTGTGTTCCTCTCATACATTGGTAGGCAAACTCATGAACTTGAACGTGATATCAACAAGTGTTTTTAAATGTAGAACGACTATCTTTTTTTTCTTCCCCGCAGCCAAACGCCGTACATTGGAGATCCGGCATGGTGCCGGAGAGCTTTAAGTCCTGGAAATGATAAAGGCTAAAAGCGCGCGCTGGTATCTTTGTGCGTGCAATTGAAGCACACACACTGCGAAAACAGTACCGTTTTCGCGCTCGTTTGACTCGCGCCTGGCGCTGAAGTGGAGTTGGCACGCGTCTGAAACGTCTCCGGTTTGATGTTTGATGTGATCGTACTTCTTGTCAAGAGAAAAGTGACAGAAACAGTAGTTGCGAGAGGAGTGGCGAACCCTGGCCCCGCCCCTGCGTTAATTGCATTAAATATTTTTTACGCGTTAAACTGAAAAAAATTTATATTAAATATAAATATTAATAATAATAATAAAAGTAATTCAAAATCATTCCAAGTAAAATTAAATTAATAAAATTAATTTAAAAACTCAATTTATTAAAACAACATAAGAAAGAAAGAAAGAAAGAATGAAAGAAAGATACCATTTATTAGTAAAAAAAACTGCAAAGGTAATTCCGCTATTTTTTAGTTTGTTTTTGTTTTATTAGTAACTTGACACTTTCACTTGGATTTTTTTAGATTTACTTATAAGTAACACACATCACCCTTTGTTCTGTTGCTTGTTTTAGTCTTCAACTTTCTTCTTCCTTTTCTGGCTTTAGCTAAAGGAAAACTCTGTCTATCCACCATGTGCATATGTAACAAATAAATGACTTTGACTAGTGAGGTCTGCGTTTAGTTCTTTAAAAAGGACTCAAGTGGGAAAACAGCCCAAGACACAACATGTCCAGTAAGGACGAGATGTGTGCTCACAGCATCCATTCCAGCAGCCGACACAAATAAAAAATGAGGAGAGGAGAGCGAGCGAGACGGAGAAAGAGAGAGAGATCTCAGTTATTGTGGATACAGACAGTGTTTTTCCTCAGCCAAACGCTATACTTCTCAGACAAGAGAAAAGGATATGGGAATAATGAGTGTTTTTATGTATGACTCAATAAATCAGCGGCGTGTGCAGCTCGCGGGCCGGTCCGTGGAGACGCTCAGCTGCAGGGCCAAGCGCGAGCTAACCGGCAGAACAATGGACTTCTGTGAGCTGCGCTCTCTCTTTTTCTCCTTTCATTCCTTCTCCAGCTTTTTCCTCTCAATCTCTCGTACGCAGTTCCTGTCTTTCCTCGCTCCGCACCTCACATCTCCGTCTCCCTGGCTCGCTTGTTTATTAATTTTCTAGATTAAGGATCTCATGGAGAGGGATTGTAACACACAACCATAAAATTATATTGGGGTGTGCTTATTTGCCTTCCCCTTGCATCTATTTGGCCTGTGTCTGTAGACAATTATGCTTCCCCAGCCCAGTCTCAGGTGCTAATAATGAAGGACAAATAGAATCATACGTGTAAACTTCCCCTTCTGATGAAAATTTATATTAACTTTCTGCCACTGTAAACACAGAGGCATAGCTCAGCCCTCCCTGGTGAATTTGAGATGAATTCGCTCATTTCTACCCCAGAAAGCCGGGCATTTACGGGAGGGAGAGAAAGAAAACAGAGATCTGCTTCATTGTGTAACCTCACACTTATTTTTTCAAGTGCAAGGAGACAAAACACGAGTCTGTCCGGCCCATCAGGGTGAGTGTGTATGCGCAGACAACAGCAATGTGTGCCTGTGTGTGTGTGAGTGCATGGCCCTCGTTGTGGAAACAGTGCCAGCAATAACAGGCCAAACAGAGTCAGCTTCCACCGTTCACTGCAACCACAAACATTCATATGCTTCCCGCCTCCTGCAGACACCGTTATGGATGGTTCTCGCAAATCCGCGCTGCACTTTTTCACTGGACCACGTATAATAGTTTACAGTATCGCCAGCAACCTGTGGAGGAAATTAGATGGCAGGGGCTCCGTACTGAAAACAGCATCTGTATCCCATAGAAATGTAGAAATGAAGAAGAGCAAGAGAAAAACAATTTCTACTCTAATTAGTTGCTTTTGCAAAGATGAGCATCACTATTACTGTTGCTGAGAGTGATTTTTGAATGATTCCTAACCCTAGTTTTAAACTTTGACATGTTATGCTACAAACATGAAAGGTACTTTTCACTCATGAAGATCGTTGAGGAAAGGTGTGCTATTCAACAATAAGGATTTTTATGCTTGCTCAGTTAGGTTAGCTAAGATTTAAAATTGCACTGCCAACATTACACTTGCCTCAACAAATATTGTAAATTAATTCTTCCTTTTCTGGCTTTAGCTAAAGGAAAACTCTGTCTATCCCGGCTACGTGTGCCAGCGATCTCATATAGAGTGAATAATAATTTTATTAAAAACTTTTAAATTCTAAAAATCAAAATATTTAAAAAGTATATATTTACACATCTAAACCTAAAATTTTCTAATTATTAAGCTTTCTTTTCACGAGAAACTTGCAATAATAGTTGAAAAGCAAAAAATGTAAGATACGTACATTTGCTTATTGAGCCACGCCATTTCTTTTGGATTCTTTTGGATTTCTTTTTGGATTTTTTTTTTTTTTACTGGTGGACAAAATATTTGTGGCAAAAAAAAAAAAACTGTACAATTTGCACAGTAACAACTCACATTTTATTTAGAAAATTTTACAATTTGGTATAATTAATCTAATGCAGTTCATTTTAAAGATGCATAAACGTCATAAAGAGGCATCATAGATCAGTTCTGAAACCAAGTACCTCTCCCTCCTCTGTATCTCTCGGAGAGCTCAGACATTGTTTCTCCACATCTCTGTCTGGCTCCTTTACTTATGAAATTCGATCTCTCCCTGCTTCTCAACGGCAGGCTTTGGTAAAGCCCTTGCTTTCAACTGCTGTATATCATCTGGGTTTAGATAAGGTGACTCTACTGGGCCTTTTATCTGCCTTCCTTACAGAGGCACGACCAAGAAAGGAGACTGCTTTTCACTTATACCATCAACACGTGCCAGCAAGTGCAGGTCAGCGAAGGAAATAAAGGAAGAGCGAAGCGGTGAACGAGCCCCCACTTCCTAGCATGTGCTCGATGCACTTGGCTTCTTTTGCAAGTGATTATGATCCATCTCTTTTTCGCAGTTCCACGCAACTGAGCGTCCCACGGTCGGAGGAATACCTCTTTATAAATGTTGCATTGAGGGGCGAGAGAGAGCACACGCCACACTTCATTTAGAGTGAGGCCGGAGGAAAAAGAAGGAAAAGAATAGCACAGAGCCTTTGTCAGGCTGAGCAAATGGACTTGCTCGCATAGCGTTGTTGACAAGAACTTATTAAGAGGCTCAGACAGCAGAGTACACAGCTAGAGGCAAAGCGTAGACTCTCTGCAGAAGGGGAAAGAGATGCCAATCTCTCAGTCCTGTTGACAAAAGAAGTATTTGTGCAGGGTCTCAACAGCAATACACACGACCACGATGAAAAACAAACTGCACGGGTCCCGTGCCAAAACATATACATATGCACTCCAGGTAGGAAAGTTCTAAAAATGCAAATCCACATTCTTTTAGGCGTATATTAGGGTTAGTATGTATAGTAGCTTCACCTAAAGGTATGAGATATATCCTCATTTAGGTAATTGTATACAGTATATCGCCTGATCACCCACCTGGCAGCACTCTAAAAGTCAATAGTATGTGTCTGAGTGTGTATGTGTGGTCCACGGCGAGCTCTTACACTGTTACCCACAAGGTCGACTGGCCCCTTTGTGACCTTCAATGTAAAGCACAAACCCCTGATTACCGTGCAACTAACCACAGACAGCACATTGTGGAACAATATGCGGTTTCTCCTCCACCTGGAAAATACGTGCTGAAGGAAGCTCAAAAATGGTGCTCTGACATTATCGCTTTTCAATAGCGCAGGAAAAATGATCACCACAAAATGTAATCGGGTTACAAGAGCACGAGCCACTCCAGGTGAAGACAAACTATTGTTTTCAGTCCATTTACCTGAGTGTTCAACTGTCATTAGTTTGCGGTGGGCCTCTAGTCCATTCAGCCCGGGTGATGGATCTTCCCAGCCCATCTCAATGAGCGTCAGGCTGCGCTGCAGATCAGCAGAGTTAATAGCGTTACATCTAGCTGGTGGTGGGCCAATGAATCTCCGTCAATCTTCCCCGCTGACGGAGCGCTGGGGCCCCGGGTCCTCCCGGCTACGTGTGCCAGCGATCTGTGGCGTTTGTCTTGTGAATATTCCAATTACAGTGCGTGCCTGACCTTTTGAGTGAGCTGAGCTGGGGTAGAGTTATCTTCCCTCCTGACACACGGAGCCTATCAGTCAACGTTTCAGTGAGAGAAACAGATCTGTTCGAAGGGTTTCAGGCTGATTACAAAGAGCTATGGATTGTTACACATACCCCTAGACGTGCGGCGATTAAGATGCATTCAATACGGAGATAAACATACGTGTTCATTCAAACACTTCGGCTCGGTGTATTCACATGCCATGCATCTGCTATAATCAGACGGCTAACTGCCTGACTACACTCGCTACCGTAAACAAACCCTTTGACGGGCCTATATGGCTTTTATGAGGTTTATTTCACAAACCTAGTGTGAAGTCATATTTTGTAGTTCCCTCCCACTCCCAACAACTAATCTACATCTTTCATTGAATCAAGAATGGAAATGGCCAAGAAATGCTTCTTTTTCAATTTCATGCTGAGGTAACTCAACTTAGTGGGTGTAATTTCTCCTAACAAGAAAATTCATCACAACGTCGTTCACTTAGTTCGACTATGAGAGAAATCCCCCCTCTTTGTCTCACTCTTTTTTCCCCTTTTCTACACTTTGATGAACATCCCTAAAGCATCATCACTCCCTTCATAACATGTCTGACCATAACTAGACAATTACGTTGGCTGTTAAAAAGAAGTGACTACGATCTACATTAAAAGAAATGACAGAGGTCACAATCTAAAAACATGCATGCCTGGCACTGTAAACCACAACTTGTATATACAAGATGAAGTATATCACATATAATTATAAAAGAGATATAAAATAAGACTGGATGAGCCACATATCAAAACAGACAACATTTGACCAACCGAAATCAAGCAGTTAAGCAAATTAACTACAATACTTGGCTCTGAATATTGGTTTACAGTATCTGATCATATTGCTGCTGCCAATGTTTTATAAAAGCTCCCCAAAACCTCTTAATCATGGTAAAAATCACAGCTAATTGCTTTAGTAGCAACTTCTTTTAAGCCAAACCAAGACAAGCACCCTATGTCGCCACACAACTGAGAAAATACCTAGCGGGCAAATTCATGCATCAAATAACTCCTGGTAAATAACTCCAGCAATAACAATCACATTTCAATTGAAATGGAGTAGCATTGGAAGATTTAAGCGTGAAAGCAATATCAGCTTAGCGTCTAATCAAGCATGAAGCCTCACACACAACCTTAACTCATGTTTTGCATACGACGACAGCATTTCCTTATCGCCATGTTCGCTCAATCCCTCTCACGCACAATATGGCTTATGTCACTAGTTCTTGTTTTTTGTGCATGCTAACACTCTCTGTGGATTTCTGGCTCATGATGGAGATGTTTGGGCCAAAATGACAGTGATGGAGAGGGATATAGCATCGATCCTACAGTTTAAAGATAAAAAATGTCCCGAACGAGCCCCCAGAAATAACACCCACTGAGAAAGCCTGCAAGCCTGAGCTAAGTGACATGTGCGTACATTTGAAAAGCCTCTTGTGTATTTGCGAGCTGAGGATGGGCTTATTTACAGCATTTGTTGAAAAGCCCTGAAGAGCCGCAAGCTGAGAGGGTCTCTTACATATGTATTCAGTGTCTGGGGGCAGTGAGCTATGAGCCAGGCCAGACGCCACTCATATGATCTCTCTCCCGCTCACTCTCTTCCAGCATTATGGAATTCAAATATTCAAGTGGAAGAGTGGCAACATTTGACTACCTTGTGCATAGTAAATAGAAAGAGGGAAAGAGGGAGGAACAGGGGGGGGGGGAGAACAGCTCTAGCAATCGTAGCCCTCACCTCCTTAACCAGATTTACATCATTTTAATATTTGTTCCGGAAAACCTTCACATACAAACATCCCCAGGCAGGCATTTCACAGGCTGATTTGTTACTATTCATGGATAAACTGGAGAGAAACTGTAATACCAGACATGCTTGTTAAATTCACAAGGCTCCAAAGCTGCCTTCTAGAAAATCCTGCCTCTTGGTTGTCAGCTTAAGACGCCGGGCATCTGCATATGTGAGCTTTTTAAGCTCTGTTAAATGGTTTGTGGTGTCATAGGCTGTCAGAGATACTGGGAGGATGAGGTTCAGGATGCTCCAGTTTTCTCACCATGTTTTTATTGCGTTTGAATTCAAGGCGACTCTACAAGACTCCTCGCTCTCGGGGGCCTTGCTCTGAATCACCTGCTTCGAGAAATACAGTGTTCGGTTGATTGATCAAGGTTTGGGAAAAGAACTACTCTACCCATAAGCACCTGCTCCACAGTCTTGAAACAGTGGTTTGATTCCGTAATCCAGAGCAAATGTACACCACTTTTGTCTCTAGTGGAGGCTTCTGCCCTGAGGGCTGTTATAGATTTCAGTGCCGTTAATTTCTGCAGGCAGGGCTGTTAGAAAACATCAAAACAGCAGGAAATGAGCTGTGAAGTGGTCATTGATCTTGACTGGCCGACTGCTGGAGTTTTATTTACACACAGAGGTTAAATGTAATTGCTAAACACAAGCGGCTGGTCAGAGTCGTGGCCTAATGGTTAGCCCATATGCTAACACATTGAGCCGTGGACAAGGAGAGTCTGAATCAGGGAAATGTCATAACATTTGCCAATATCCCACTTGCCCTCAGGCTTCTCCACCATTCAATCAATAAAGTGGTATCAAATTAAATAAAACTAAAAATACAAAAAGTATACATTAAAAAAGGGGTATTTATAAGAGTATACAATAACATGCATAAAAAGTGTAAATATTTCTAAAGTAAAATAAAAAGTATAAATGCATAAAACTGTAAAATAATGTATTAATACTTTATAAAACATAAAATAAAATAAAACAAGATGGACTACATAAGCACTGGTAAGGTAAAGGTTCACATTTGCAATATATAAATATTTCTGTTCCACAAAAAAAAAAAAAAAACTCCCTTATTGCCTAAATGTGCAAACGTGGCTCATTTCATTTATAACTCTAAGGCTGAAGGTGTGCATTTCACCCGCACGTCTTTGACCCCCCCCCAATGACACTACTAGTGCCGCCCAAGCATGAGCAATGTTCATGAGTGTTTGTTTCCAGCAGATTTCACTCCATTCCTTTCTCTCTCGATCCCCCCTCCTCATCCTGTCCCTCGCTCAATCTCTCTTTCAAAGCCACGGCTTGACATTTCACTCGGTCTCTGGAGAGGCCGATGGGAAATGGAGTTACTACTGCAGGCGCACTGTAAATTCCATACAGCCACATGTTATGTGGCCTAAACACAAATGACCACTCCAGGATCTGAGCTCAGTGGCGATAATAGAATAATACCTGCTGTTGTCTAGGGGGGAACGAAGCATGCACATCCGTCACGGAGAGGCTTATATCTTGCAGTGTCATCGCGAGAAGCAGCACGCCTCTATATGTCAAAACGATGTCTGCTGATAGTGAAATGGTAACTGTAAAATACAACGTCAAGCCATCGAAACGTGTTTTATTTTGTTTCTAGCGCCAATCTTTGTGAGAGCTTTCTGAAATGTGGCTCTGGTGAAACCGTATGTGTGTGTTATTTACACACTGTAGTGGAGGAGTCTCGGGCCGGTGTGATAAAGCTAATGAGCTTCTTTGTGCTGGAGTGTAAATGAGACAGTCACCTCGCTTTCGCTATCTGCACGGTAGAGACTCCAGGGGTGATTACTGCTTTAAATTATGCTCAAGGGCAAAGCACTCTTTGCATCAGAGGGGCTTTTATTTGGCTGATGAGTGGCGAAAGCCGTCATCACCCTGCCTGAAGATGTTGCACTCGCAGCTCCCGGTGGACAGCGGGGGAGACGGAAGCGAGACTGTCTGTTTGTGTGTCGTCTCCGCGTTACTTTGTTACTTTCCCCTCCTGAATGACAGTCAATGGACCCCTAGAGACGCTCCCTCCCACCTCTTCTGAACGCATGCATGTGTGTTAATGTGTTTGTGGGGTGATGATGGAGTCAGACTCATTGAATATCAATTAGCACTGTGTTTTTTCTCGGTTATGCTTCTGTTTATGGATATTTTCCAGGAAAATCGTTGTGGAAAATGAAGTAAATAAGTGCAAAATTTCGTTTTCCATGGACACCTCCTTCCCAAGTAGCTCCCTGAACTGCGATACTACCTCCAATTTCATTTGCTCTTACACCTGAAGACGACGGGGAAAATATGGCTGACACTGGCTGTCAGGCGTCTCATCTTAAATTCTCCTCAAGCTAAAATGTCGGGTTAATTGCTGTCATTTTTACACCGGGCCAGTGACTTACACACCGCTTCCTGTAAAAATCGCTGTTAGCAGGGGGAAAAAATATAAATTGAACAATGTCCTGTGCATCTGGACACAACATTCATGAATACATGTGGAAGAGTGGCTAATAAAAAGTGCAGACTGACCTAAAAATAAATAAATAAATAAAAACAGAAATATTACAAGAACCAATGGCATGTATTATAGTATAAAATACTGCTGAATCTATAATTGAATTCTAATGAATGAAGACAAAATGCATGGCGTGTGGATTTTATAATGGCGCCCTTTTTTACTAATATACCACAGAGAACTTTCTCTCAGGACAGGAAGTTAAATAGCAGAGTACGGCTAACTCAGTGGCGTGCAGTGGTGTATTAAAATGAGGCGGCAGTTATATACATACATACATACATACATACATATATATATATATATATATATATAGATGGATAGATAGATAGATAGGCCTATATATATGTCCCTGTTACACTTAATGTTGTCACATTTTCCTGGTTAACTAAATATTACATAAAAAAAGAGAACTAATATAATTATAGTTTGTACTTTATTAATATTATTTTTTATTTTATTTAATATTTTTTAACACTAATTATACATTTCATAGTGTTTTTAGGCATTTTTACATTTATTTATTTCAAAATAATAACTAAAGGCAGCAACAATTTGAACAATATTTTGGAAACAATTTACAATAACGTTTCATTAGTTAACTACTTTAGTTAACATGAACTAAGAATAAACAATAGCCTACTTCTACAGCATTTCTTAATCTTAGTTCATATTAATTTCAACATTTACTAATGCACTATTAAAATCAAACGTTGTGTTTGTTAACAGTTTATGCACTGTGAACTAGCATGAACTAACAATGAACAACAGTATTTTTACTATTAACTAATGTAAACAAAGATTAATAAATACTGTAATAAATGTTCATTGTTTGTTCATGTTAGATAACACATTAAATGACACCTTATTGTAAAATGTTAAAAAATATTTTTTATTTGTGAACTGATGTTCAGCTGTTTTTTCATCTCATCACACTGAATGCTCACTAAAAACTGACACAGTCATCACGTTTTCAGACCATTTCGAGTTTTATTTTGACGTGACACAAAGAAGTGGTATCTAAGAGGAAGAGTTGTTTACTTACTTTATAATTAGTCAATAACGGCATAATTTTCTTCATTCAGGCCGAGAGCTTGCACGAAATCCAGAGGCGGGATTTATCGCATGAACCAATCACATTTGGTCATAACCGATCATTGCCTCCTCTCACGTGACTTTCCTCCATTCATTCTCAGTTACAACCTAGAAAAGTCACGGCACGCTAATGGGTCTCTGTTGTAAGTCTATGGACTGAAGGGAGGCAAGCCTCTGCTGTAACTTTACCTGCAGGTGTTGCTGTTGGACAGTGTTACTTCATAAAAACGAGTGACTTTTATACTTTTAATTCCATATTTAGTAATAATTGCGATTTATGTTTGTAATATCGATCATTTTGTCATCCAATTTTTTGAGGAGACACTGCCTCCCTTGCCTCCTCGGAGGAAACGCCCCTGGGCTAACTACACTATAAATCCATACGATCACAGATTATTAAACTAGAACAATCGTCTAGAGGTTCCATTATATCACATCATATTATCCACAAATCAATGCAAACATTCTTGTATGCACACACCATTATAAATATAACAACATTAAAAGCTCATTTAACAACAGCCTACAAATCAATGAAGTCTATGCCCTTAACCACCATTCTTGCAGAAACATGAAAAAAACATACAGTGCTGCAATGCTTCTTCTATAAGAAGATTATTATGGAAATATAATGTATAGCAAATGTAAAACAGTCTCTGAAAATGTTGGCAGAAAAATAGCCACACACTGAAAATTGAATGTAAAATGTAAAAATTGTTAATAATAATAAATAATAATAATAATAAAACACAAAAAAAGATCACAAGGCAATTTGTAATTTCTGGATGTCCCCCCCCCCCCCCCCTTCATATCGGTGCATCCCTAATATAAACCTATAATTAAGATGTTCATTGTTTAATATTTCAATAGGTTTATAATAATAATAATAATAATAATAAAACATCATTGTCATCAACTACTAACAATTCACAAATATGAACTATTATCAATAATGGCTTTGATACAAGTTTACAAAAACACTTTTGAAGGGCCCAGCGTTAACCACCAAACACTGATCTCACACACGCTGAAGTGTGCAGGTTAAAACAGAAGTCAGTAATGAGAAAGCGGGGGGGGGGTTGACCCCAATCAGACGCGTGTGTGAGACACAGAGAGACGGCCGGTGTGATGATGAATGGGAGGAGAGGCCGTGAGATGGGGGTGCCGTTGTAATCACCAACTGGAGAGAGTAGCTATGAAGAGGGGGGGGGGGGGGGGGGGGGGGGGGG
>NW_015505235.1:2844205-2865911 GCF_001515645.1 Sinocyclocheilus grahami | reverse complement strand
AGCGCGGCGGATGACAACGGAGGGGGGGAGAGAGACGCAACTTACCTGCTGTTGTTGCAGATGCAGCAGCTCGACTGCGCTTACTTCACTGCTCGTCTCCCCACTTGATCTTCCATCTCTACTGCCAGCATCTAATTGGCTGCTTAGGCTGCTCATTCCATTTTGACTCATTGAACTGTTGCTTATTGTCTCATTGGCCGACTCCTGCATCATGACTTAATACCTAGAAGTGATTAAGAGGCACCGGTTAAGGCTCTTGTTACAATCCCCTTTAGTTGCCTCCTAAAAAAAGAGGGGGGGTAAAAAAGAAAAAGGAAAAATGGGGGCGAGAAAGAAAAAAAGCTTTCCATTATCAACCCCTGCACCCTTTGCAAATTAAAGCATTTAACGGGGGAGGGGGTGGAATTATGCATTCACTGTGTAAATGAAGCAATACAAAGAGATGCAAGAGATGTTTCTTCCTGCCTTTTATTTATTTATTTTTAAATTTTGCTTAATGCATGCTTTTTTTTAAATGGCCTTTTTTTGCATATTGACCATCACACACACAGATAAACATCACATGGTGTGTTTAAAAATACATTTAGTGACTTTAATGTGGTGTGAATAATTTCCAAAGGAGCATATTTGAAATATAACACGTATGAAGCCTTTTTTTCCTCCCTGTTCAGACGTCTTAAAATATCCTCGTTGCGTCTCGACTGAACGGAGTTGCTTAATGACGCACAGCTAATCATGCAAAATTAAAATTTGGTACAGGAGGTGAGGGGAGAAGAGGGGGAATTACAAATCACATGCTTCTGTACTGTGATGAACGATATAATGGTCTTTTCTTTTAGCTGAAGCTAAATAAAATTCGCCTGCTAGTCAAATGAGGAGAGAAAAAAGCTTGTCACATATAGGCTAGTTCTGTTCCTCCTTTTTATTTTAATCACATACTCAAATATTCATTATTTCCATATATTTAGTGCCGTCCGCCGAGCACAATTAAAATTCAAACACCAAATTTAAACAGAGCAAAAATCGCACACGTCAATTTTTACTCTGGCAAATAAATGAAAAGAAATTAAATTAATTTTCCCTGGCATCTATTAGATATGAAAACAGGGGAGAGTGGTGGCTCAAAAAAAAATCTTTCACGAATATCACTAATGATTGTGCTAAAAACAGCATAAATTATGCATATTACCTCTTCTCTGGTAATAAATGTTTTATAATTTTCCCTGCATAAATGTTGTGTACGTTCACAGGAACCCTGCTAAGATCTGTGGAGATCCTTGCAATAAATAAAAGAATCGTCCGACCCAACAAACGCAATTCAAGGTGTGTTCTGCATAGCTAATACACCCACAAGAGCCTTAATACACACTCCATCATTCACATATTCATCGAACCCCCTCCTCTCTTCCCATTACACATTTTGTTTCTCTCAGAAAATGATGACGGGCTGTCTCATATTTCAGTGCATTCAAACATAAACAATATTAATTACGCTAATGGCGAGCACGCACAATAAAATATCCCTAATCTCGTGTAATGTTTAGAAGGGATTCGTTTTTCCAGCAACCCTTTCATTTATTTCCCTGACAGCTCCGCCATCCTTCTTTCCACAGATTAAACACATCAATTTTGTCACCTGCTACGTACGGACAATTAGCAGCGATCTTTGAATGAGAGCGTACAGTAACTCGACAGCCGAGCCATGAAAACAAAAAAAAAAGAACGGCGCTAATCAAACACACGACACAACAAAGACGTAGTCTTCTAATCCATGGCTGCTTTTCAGATCAGCAAATGACATTTTAACGGCACGGCTTGTGTCTTATGAGAAACACTATAGGCAAGAGTTTTTTTTTTTTAAATTTATTTAAAAAGAACACCACCTAGCCAGTATGCATTGGTCAACTTGGGAACAAACAAAAGTGCAGAAGATTAGCAGACCAGGAGAAAGAGAGAGCGAGAGAGAGCGAGAGAGAGAGAGAGAGAGAGAGAGAGACTCCGCACAGTGTGAGGGCTGACGAATCTCTCCTGAAGAAACACAAAGCTGCCGTAGAGATTAGGCGACTAATAAGTATTCAAATTAGGCATAAATTTTACATGCCCCATGTTTAAAATATGCAGAGAAGGGCCGCTTGATTGCCTTTACGCGAATTTTATGAACAGCGTAATGGAGTATTTTTTAATGCCACAATGAAGGAGACTAAAAAGTGAGGGACGAGTTTTGGACACTGTTCTTACTCAAACCTTAAAAAACAAAACGCTAATTAAAACTACATTTCAAATCACTGTAATCCCAGTTTGCACTGTGGAAATTCAAATATGATTTCTACAAACTCATTATTCCACACATGTTTTAAAATAACTAAAGAATGGATGACATTTTGATGTAATATTGGGAAGAAGGAGGGAGAAAAAAAAAAAGATTTTTTCCCCTTCAAATTTGGTTTTGGGTTTAATGACGCGGAATACTGATCCTGTCATTATAGAAACACACATTATTAACACTGTATCCTCTAAATCCACATGATCCACAACTGGCGTGTAGGTGTCTAACCGAACGTAATGCTCATGCAGATGTATGCAAAGTGTATTCAGAGAGATCAGGTGCTGCTTTAACCTTAATGACAGCGGTGAGATAAATTAATTAGCCATCTGAAGGCAGCATCCAAATCTGCCAATTACAATGTCAATTAGAAACACATCCTCGCTCACGATCGTTTCCACGCAATGGAGCGGACGCGAGGAGGATGGCGGGGGGGGTTATGTGTCTGAATGACACTGAGTGAAGGAGAGAGTCTAGTACGGTACTGTACCGCCTGAGAGAGATGGACGAAGAGAGAAAGAGAGAGAGAGGGAGGAAAGCCAGCACCCAAAGTCTGTCATTGTTCATCTATTGTAGGACCCCTTTTTCTCTGTCTTTGACCCTTGGGGCCAACTGCCTGTCATTATAACACACTGTCTTTTCCTAAAAACCCACTGGGGTCAAGGGTTCGTGCTATTGGAACATATTTACAGCCCTTGCTAGTCTTTTAGTGTGGACAAGCTCCGGCCCATTTGATACTGAGTCCTGCGATAAACACTGAGCTTGTGAACCGCTATTACCCATATCATCTTGATAACAGTCATCATCTAAAAAAAAAAGTCAGTGTGTATTCAAGAAGGTTGATAAAAACCAAATTGCTGCATTTCAGGAATAAAATATGTTATTTGGATCGGTTTCTTTTCTCACTGTGTGATTTTTGTGCTTTAAACGCTGTAACGGTACCACGCTTGCGATTCCTTTCTGGCTGTGTAAATGTTTGCTCTCGAATCGTAGGCTGAGCAAATCTGTCCTTTCCATCAGGTGAAAAATCCCAGACAGGATCCTGACAACGCATTCAAGGGCTACGCCTGTGATTTCGGGTGGGTGGGTTTGCAAAGAAAGGTGTGGGGAGGAAAAGCCACAAATATAGCCCAGATGTTTCTCATTCACACACACACACTCCTCATCATGGAGGAGTCAAGTTACTCACGCTCATTTGAGCTGATCTGATTTTACAACCACAAATGTTGCCTCATTATCAAACGTGGCACCCTTCTTATCGGAGCTTGGATGTTGTGATTCTAAGTTCTCCATCATCTAAAGCGCTTGGAAACTGCGGGATATGTTTAATACAAGTCGCTGAAAAGGGGCACCAGAGGCTGCGACTGTGACATTAACACATTCTCTCTCACACACACACACTCACAGAAATCATCCACTTTCGCCGAGACGCACTTCATTTCTCCCCTCCCGTGGAAACCGGCGGCCCTTTCCCCTGATAGGACACGCAGAACAGACCTGAAAAAGAGCTTGATGATTATTTCAGGGAGGCATCGGAAAGGCAGACTTTGTGATCCAAGAAGCCTAGTCATTATCAGTGCATTGCTCAGGTGCCCGGAATCCTAACATTGCAAGGAAGGATGAAAAAAGACGGGGGGAAAAAAACTAAAAATTACATTTCACAGTCTGCTAGCTTCACCCGCTCTGATTCAGTTAAGATATGGATACCATTTAAAATAATCACAAATTCTGTGCTCCACTGAAATTAATTCATCATTGCCATAAGTTACAATGCATACAAAATAAAACAATGCGACTCTGGAGCTATTCTCCAATATTTAACAGTTGGGAATGCTTAATAGATCAAAATGCCAGATTTTTGAAAATGATTATGCAAAGTTTGAATTTCATCCCGTGCATCTGTACTACATGTGAAATTGAGAATACGCTATTTAAAAATGCCACTGAACAGCTAAAAATGCTCTTTAAAAGTTAAACCGTGCATGCCAGCAGTCTTTTTTGGTTCTTAGGGGTCGCCATACACCGTTAATGACTCTCCTCTAAACCTGAATGTACTGTAATATTACAGGCCCCCTCTTCTCAGATAGAGGGATTTCAACGTGATTCACAATGGACGAGATTATAGAGTAAAAAGAGCATGAGGGAAATCATATTTATACCACGAGTTCAAAAATGAAAAGGGAGGATGAATACATCGCTTTTCAGGATTAATAGTATGCAAAGTAACCGAATCAAGTATTGTTATCAGTGGTAAAGTGAGAACACATTCAAGAAAAAAAAAATTCAATTCACGATAAATAGACCATCTGTGATTCGATTCATTCAGCGCTGAATGTTCAGAACTTAATTCTAGGCTATTTACATTAAAAGAAGGAGAAAAGGAGAAGGACATGAAAAGAAAGACAGAGAGAAAAAAACCACAGACTAAGGGGACAAAGAAAACTGCGATAAATACTGAAGACGCCCTGAAACAAAACCAAATCCTTGAGAAATAAAAACACACATAATTCATAAATTCTAAACAAGGTTAACCTACAAAGCCGGAGTTTCGTTCAGATTTTCCAGCATTTCCGGAAAAAAACAACAAAACTTGAGGTGTTTCAAGTCTTTCCATTTCATTCAAATTCTCTCCTGCAAGCACCTCCCTCTCGGACAAAAGCAGCTCCAAAAGTGGGTGCCTAGAAAGTGACGCTGGTATCTCATCAAGCAGTCCCTGCGCTTGCATTTTGGGTAATTTCTTTAATTAACTCAGCCCACCTAATCATCAGTAATTGACCTATAAAAGTAGGAGGCCCCATTGTCTGCTCCAATCATCTCTGGCAGGAAGAGAAAGTCTCTCCCTCGCTCTCTTTCTCACTATTTATCCATCGTCTTACACTATTTACCTGCCTCAAATGCATATTTCATTTCATTTCATGCCGCAATTATCCTTTGTGACACCGGCTGCGTGTGGGGCGAGATTAAAAGCCTTGGGGTGGAGGGGGCGAGCGCTCGCCCCTGCCTGGGACACGCGTCCGCATTAACGACCGGGACGGCCCTGGTGCCGCCACACAGACACGAAGCCACGGAGAGACATAGCTCATAGTGACGTTTCCACTTATTTGAGGCTGATTAGGGTCATTATGTCGCACCGCTCTGATTTATGTTGTCATTCTTTCGGCCCGGTCCTGCATCGATAGATCTTAATGAATTGGTAAATAAGGGTGAAGATTACAGTTGACAACACCCCAACATTTCTCATTCATACCCGACAAGATTTATGTAACCAATTAGGGCGGTAACAGGCGAGATTGGTCGAGAGAAAAATAATCTTTCCTGAGGAAAATTACCCAGAGTCTAAAACCTCGACAAAACAGATAATGGGCAGTCTTTAAGGGAGACTTAGTCACAGAGCGAGAGCCCGGGCTGAAGGGTTCTCAGAAGTGCATTTAAGGAGGGAAGCGGCTCTTGTAGGACTTTCAAATTGATTTTTTTCTCTTAAAAATTCAACCGCACGACTGCAGGAACTCGAGCACACACACGCCAGCCGCACACACGCTAACTAATCAGCCACCATCTGCATGTCCAAACCAGAGGCCATGAAATCAATGGATTAAAAATTAACCTCTCGCCAACAAAGAAGCACTTTGATGTGCAAATGTGAACTCAAGAAGGTAGATTGCAAACTAGTACAATGCACACACACACACAAATTTTTTTTTAAATACAAATCAATCGTTTCTCCATGACTTCACTGTGTGATGATGCCGAGTCTAAAACCTCGACAAAACAGATAATGGGCAGTCTTTAAGGGAGACTTAGTCACAGAGCGAGAGCCCGGGCTGAAGGGTTCTCAGAAGTGCATTTAAGGAGGGAGTGCATCCTCTTGTAGGACTTTCAAATTGATTTTTTTCTCTTAAAAATTCAACCGCACGACTGCAGGAACTCGAGCACACACATGCCAGCCGCACACACGCTAACTAATCAGCCACCATCTGCATGTCCAAACCAGAGGCCATGAAATCAATGGATTAAAAATTAACCTCTCGCCAACAAAGAAGCACTTTGATGTGCAAATGTGAACTCAAGAAGGTAGATTGCAAACTAGTACAATGCACACACACACACAAAATTTTTTTTAAATACAAATCAATCGTTTCTCCATGACTTCACTGTGTGATGATGCCTCGACTGAAGAAATCCATTTGCATTTTTTAATAGTCTGGTATTTCAATTATTTAATTTACATCTGTGCGGCAAGAGTAGCCAGTCGACTCATTTCACATTAAAATAGAGGTAGATTGCAAACTAGTACAATGCACACACACACACAAATTTTTTTTTAAATACAAATCAATCGTTTCTCCATGACTTCACTGTGTGATGATGCCTCGACTGAAGAAATCCATTTGCATTTTTTAATAGTCTGGTATTTCAATTATTTAATTTACATCTGTGCGGCAAGAGTAGCCAGTCGACTCATTTCACATTAAAATATCAGATAAAAAAGGCTGATCATCAATGAGCGCAGACAGGCCGAGGAGGACCCGGAGGGACGTGGGAGAACAGAGGGAGGAAAACGAGAGTGATGCAGGCGTCGTCTCATCCAGCTTCCCCCTTCAAGCACATGCAAATAAGGCTGTGATGCTTAACTGCATCATTTATGGGGATAATAGCGGCATCATCATTACGGGACTCAAATTAAATTACATCACAATTAGCATAACAAAGTGATTGGTTAAACTTTCAAAACAAATACCCGCCTTGGCTAATGAGCGGTGTTAACTGCCACATACAAAACGTAGGTAAACATGTGTTTTGGTTAAACAATTTTTGAAATTCATTTTTTACTTTTTTTTTTGTTTGTTTGTTGTTTTCTTTTTATTTATTTTTGGAGAGAGTGTACAATGATGCATGGAAAAAGCTCATCGAGGGGATTTGCATAATAAAAAAAACCCAAATATGCAGCATTTAATTTTATCACACTACACAAGCTATTACACAGACTCAGGAGAACAATGTCAATTATCTATCTGATTCTCTATATAGTATGTACTAATCATGCAGCTCATTATGCATCACGGTATTAAATTATAAAGAAGACCACGTCCACATTCCAGCACAAAGCCATATAAAAACTTAATAATATGCTCACAATAACCCAATAGCGAGCGTTGCTCAGCCTTATGAATATTTAAGTAAACAAATTATCTGCCCGCCTTTGATAGGGATAATTAGTACTTGAGGGCAAATCATTTTACTGACCCCACCTCCAAAATGGGACAGGCTTGTTTAAGTTTTAGGTGACTATGAAATCTTAACTCTTTCAAATTAAAAAAATATTAAATCATAAAAAACACACATGCATCTAATTAGAATTTTACAATTATTACCCTACAAAAATGACAACAGCTGCTCAAAAATTTATTTAACTCTTAATATAAAGCAGACAAAAAACTATAAAAATTACTCAAATGATTTAATTTCCCACCAACATGCTGTAAACTACACAAACACTTCACTTCAAATAAAATCACCTACTAGGCAAAGTCAAAGCACACTGTTCTTCGGCACACACTCACACACACTTAACGGCACGCGCGCGCACACCCGCACAAAACCACATTCATTATCGTCATTGCCATTACCACCAGCAATTAACCCACAGATGAAAGCAGCCCACAAACCAAGCGGCACAAGCCTTGAGGAATGACAGCGCGAGTGAAAAGACCCGATGGATGGATGAAAGCAGGAAAGCATAGATGGATGGAGGAAAAGGTGGCTTTATTACCTGCAGGTGAGCGGTGTGGGACGGCAGGCTGGAGAGGGTGTTTCGCGGAGAGTCGGGCGTCATGGGGAAGAGCGTGCGATTATCAGTGTCATCACTCCAACTGTGTTTATACAGACTCACATCATAAACAAGCGCCTCTTTGGCCCCGTCCCTCACGCGTCGCTCATGCATACTTAAATCGGCAGTGCACCCATTAAAAAAAGAAAAAAGAAAAAAAAAAGACCCCCATCTCCTGACAATTATTCCTTCATCTCCACTTGTCACCGAGCAATTACGACAGCGTGCAGACAGGGCCCAATAGGAGACGCGGGGCTTTGGGAAGCCGTGCGACCGGCCGGGAACGAGGGGAGGTGATGAAAAAAGTGCCTTAAATGGAAATGTGTCGCCCTGACCTGGAGCTTTTCTGCCTTTTGTGACGCACTGGAAATACTGGCATCATTAGCATTAAATCTCTCCGAAAATTATCTGAAAATGCAATCATTGCAGGTTTTACTGCTTCTGGGCTTCCTAATCTAAAAATGCTCTTCAAAAATGTCCCTCTTTCTTTCCTTAAAAAAAAAAAAAAGGAAGTCTTTCGTCTAGCTGACCGAGTTGCTGACTGAAAGAAGCGAGTGTGTGAGAGTGTGTGTGTGACTGTGTGTGTGTGACCGTGCGCACCAGTGTCTCTCTCACAGCCTGCGCGCGGAGCCGAGAACTCGGATCGCACTCCGCCAGCAGCCTCTCACTGCTCTCATTTGAGCGTGCGGCTCGCGGCACACGCACACACACTTTCTCTCTCTCCTTCTCCTCTTTTTCTCCCTCATTCGGACTCCAACCGAGAGGGGATTTAACACACGCGGCCAGCTGCGGAGGACATCCCGAGCCCCTAAAAATGCAAGGTACGTGTTCCTGTCTGCTTTTTTGTATTCAGTGAGATTAGCCAGCATGCGACTTTTTTGCAAGTCAAACTAGCGAGCTTTGCGTTTTCCTAAATAAAAACCAAAACATGCAACAATCTCAGCCAGGAAGGAAAAGTAACCTACCTTTTGAGGAACGACACACAATCCCACTCCCTGAAGGTAGAGGCATTTGGAACTAGCTGACGCTCACTGTCAAAGCCATCATCAGTGAACTATTTACAGCGGTATTTACACAAGCGCCTCTTGCCCGATCACATCCGAGAAACCCGTGGCATTTTTACGCCTGTAATTAAAACAAATCAAGCAGACCTCTGATTGTTTTGGCACCCGAGGACTAATCGTACACAAAAATCACTGGTTTGATTGTCAGGGTGGGGTTAATTACAACTTATTACATTTAATTGCATATTAATTAATATATATTAATAATACTACATTTATCTCATTGCTTATAATTACATTTTAAAATATTATTTTAAGCAAATTATATATATATATATATATATGCATATATGTTTGTTTTTGATTGTTTTCTGCAAGCACTCATCGGAATAAAGCTTAGTAAATGGTTTTCATTGTTTCTGAATGTCCTTCACTGCTCTAGCCTGTAATCATCTTGAAAATGTTTGTCTGTCATTTATAGACACTTTTACAAATGAGGAAATCTGCTCTTTTCCTTATGAAATTGAAGGCTGATCCGTGACTGTGAAGCTCTTTTGCAGTTTAGTTTTATTAAAAAAGACATTGTCAGCTACACTTTTAAAGTGATTCTTATAGGACGCTTCAACTAATGAGTTTAAACTTATATATATATATATATATATATATATATATATATATATGTTGGTAATATATTGCCATTTACCACCTTGCTATCTAAAAACAAAAACTCAAATCCACTACTTATTTGTCCTCGTCAAAAATCAGCTTCTCTTATTTTTTTTTTTTAGCTCAAGACTGTTGCATCTGTAGTGATCAGGATGTTCTTGACATTTCACAAGGCAAGAGAATCTTAGTCCCATTACCATGGTTTGATCTATCAATATACCCCATTCTCTTTTTGAGTTCAAAATCAAAGAAAAACTGAGATTAATGGCAAACTCATAAGACTGGCCTCTCTTCATCTTGATGCTCTTCATCACCGATCGATATGACCTGAAATGGACCATTAGAGCACAATGATTATATAACAGGCAGCTAAACATTATAATATACTGTACTTAAGTGCCGCCGTACCCATGGCAACCTCCTTTTGCCTTGCATGGCAGAACCTTAATGAAGTAATATTAAGTAGCCTATAATGGTAGAGTCCAAACTTATTTGCATATATACTTCGGTAGGCGAGGGAGGGGGACGGAGCAAAGCTCAACAATCACAACAGCACAAGATAAGATGCGCGTTTAATCCACAGCATTACTCTGAAAATAACAACCCCAAGCCTCAAAGAGCTCTGAGACGCAACGCACATCAAAATAAGCCGCTATCTGCGCCGGTAAATAAGCTACATTTGGTGGCACCTCCATTAAAAAGCTAATTAAGCTCAGGGGCCGGGAGCGAGACGGGGGCCGGCTTCAGCTCTGAGGATCCCCGCGCAGGATTCCTCACATGTGACTTTCATTTGCGACCCTGGCCGGACGCCCGACAGGACATCCCAGAGAGAGTGTTTGCTCGACTCAATATCAACAGGCACAGCAAGCGGCCCCAGGAAAAGGGCCCTGCCTTCAGTTCCTATTGAAAACAAACCAACCCCGGCAGCCGCGACGATGTTCTCGTGCTCTCTCGTTCTCATTTTCTCCCTTTAATGAAACCTGCTCTACTCTAGCATCTGTAGGGAGGATTGAAGTATACATTTCAGCGGAGAAATAAAAGAGATAGAAATGACAGAAGTCAGACAGTTCAAGCTGACCGGCCACTTCAAACAGAAAGCCCCGTAGAACGAGACAGACACTCCAGGTTAAATTGGCTCTTCTGTGTCTACCCTTAAAATGTGGGCTCCTTCAAAAGCGCATTTGAATTAGATGAGTTGATGAAATCAAAGACTTGACTGTGTGGGTAAATTTATACAAGCAAGTGCAGCTCACAGCAGTTTACCTGTTATGCGGCAGATTGGCGGCAGATGAAAGCAAACTGAATGGCAGCCGACTTCCTCGCTCGCTCAAGAGATATTATCATACTGTAAAGGCTGTAATTTGTATTAGCGTCGCATTGTTGGAGAAATGCAGGTAATAGGTATTTGATGCGCTTGGAGCTGCCAAACTTGTAATAAGATGAAAGGCAACATGACAAGTCCTCAACGATGACCACTCAACACGTTTGTCAACATGACAAAAAAAATAAAAATCTAAAAAAAGTAATGTTTAGTATTTTAGACTCTTAAACAACTCAAAAATAAAAGATGGGATGGAAAAAAAACATTGATTATTGTAACCCAAAATAAAGAAAATGGATACTTTTTGTTGGTAACATTTCATCTTTATCAACACGACCACAAAACAAACAAACAAATTAAAAACAATTCACTTGTGTTTAGACCAATTCATTTGTTTTTAATCTTAAAAGATAAAGGACAGAAGGTTGAAAACAAAAAGCATTTTTTTGGTAATGCATTTAACACCTGTCAACAAAACAAAAACAAACAAACAAAAAACTAAAAAGCAAAAAAACTAAAAGTAATGCATTTGTTTTTTTTGACTCAAACAAGATAAAAGACAGATGGTGAAAAAACATTGATTACTGTATTAAAAAATGAATACAACTTTTTTTTTGTAATAAATTTAACAACACTTGCCAACAAGACAAAAACAAACAAAAAAAAGTTACATGTTTGTTTTAGTTGTTTTGACACTTAACTCAAGATAAAAAGATAAAAAAAGAATTCTAATGAAAAAAATAAACACTTTCTCTATAATAAATATACAGATACTGTATAATAAATATACAGATACTGTATAATATATATACATATATATATGTATATGTTTGAAAAACTTGTGCTCTTTCTGCCCAAATCTTCATTCTTCGAATTAAAATACCAAGCTAAATCAGAATTTACTAACCAAATAGTAAGACAAGTTTCATACCTAGTAAAATGAATCACAAAAATCACACATCACACATGAATAAGATTGAAATGTAATATTTGAAACAAATGCTTTCCTTAGATATATCTGAGAATAAACTGGGCTTAGTTTTTTTAAATTTGCAGCATAGAGCATAAATATTTACACAATCAATTTTTTTTCTTTTTTTTTATCACAAAGACTAGAAGAAAAAGAAAACAGAGAAACATATAACAATAAAAAGCAGCAGGAAAGTTGGACACGTCTTAGCTAGTTTCACATTACACCAGAACCCTAAAAGTACCCTGAGCTACATCCAATCCAGAGGTTTGATTCTATTCAATCAGACAGCAATTACTCAAAAAAAAAAAGAAGAGAGAGAATTAATTCAGGAAAATGGCATCCCACCAAAGAATAATAAACTCATTATAAGGAAATTTCAAACTTAACCATTCTCCATGCCGCAGCTAATTTAAACCTAATTTTTACTAGCCACTAATTCAGTAGGGGGGCGGGGATAGGAATTACATCTGGAGGTAATTCGCCTGTATGGAGGCTAGCCAAATAAAAAAAAAATATGAGAGAAAGAGGGGCAGGGATGGCTGAGGGGGGTTTCTGGTCTCTGAAAACTGCTGAATGTTTTCATAGTACTGTCATCAGACAGGTCAGAGCGGTGTGATTAGCGGGAGAATCCAACAGAGACACTGAAGTCCTGATAAAGTCCCAGATGATCAGACTCTAGCGAGGAGGCAGCCTTGTTTGGACTAGACGGTCTCACCCCACCACCGATATTTAAAACATCTCGTGCTGGATCACATGCCTGAACATCTGTGTCAACACATGATCAAAATCTGAAGCGGGGAAAAGTTGTTTGGGTGCAACAGACAGCCTGAGAACGCAAGGAGAAGAGCAATTCCCAACCCCAATCGTGACCCAAATGGGTCTTTCTTTAACTATGAGCAGTTTTATGGCTGAAGGTTTGATCTTTATTAAAACTAACAGAGTTATTTTTGTTTTATGAATGTCACATTAAAACGGTCTTGGAAACTTTTTTCAAATGTCTTATGTATAGGTCAAATTTTATTGCTATATCCTTGTCCTAGACCCAATATTAAACTATGAAAATCCACTATTAAAATAAATGACATTGTAAACAAATGTACATGTTACAATTAATATTAAAATAATATTTATGTGAAAATTTATTTTCAGCCAAGTTGCAAGTCACTTTATTTATATTGCCATTATTTCCATCACAATCAACAATTTAAAGTATTATTAAAAGTATTAATAAAACTAAGTGATACTGTGCCATTTTAATCAATCAGCAATTTTCTAACTATGCAAAAAGTTGGACAAATTTGATTTAATTGTGTGCATTTAGGATACATAACCTTAGCACAGCACATTTTACACCAAAAGTTGTTTAAAATGTAATTTTCGCCACAGAAAGCTAATAAAATTAAAGGCGGAAATGGCATTTGTTGCTGCAGAAAAATTGAGAGTTGAGAGTGTTCAAGAAGTATTTGCCATCATTGAAGAATCACCAAAAATTGAACAATTACAACCTGTGAACAAGCAGACAGGCTCCTTGAATAGTTGAAAGCCTACAAAGACTCGAAGTGAAAGACTAAGACCCGACGGTCTCGTTTGTAGGCATTGCAGATACACGTCGGATCTGCTCCAGGTGGGAGAAAATGAAAGTTTGGACTCCAATAATCTACAGTGAAAAGTGACTAAAAGAAGACATTTACATTCGACACAGAGCCTGACAGCCCCCACCTCAATCCCAACTACCCCCGTGTCCTCTTGAACAGAAAATGTGTTTTCCAAATGAAAATAAACTGAGGCTGGCCAGTTTGAGGCAGTTAAATTCAGGAATATGAGATCAAATAAAGACTCCTGTGGCGGCTGAAAAGAGAAATGAAATCGCTTCTGAGGAGAGATGTACTGGGTAATAAAATCACTCCTTTATATCTTCCTAAACGGCACATGTTCCCATGGAGTGGTTAAGCTTTGGCGCGGTCGGTCAAAGACAGTATGCAAGTGGCAATTTTTACTTCCTGAAGATCTCCCTACCGATATCCTTCTTAAGTCTTGCGCTCTGCAATTTGGCAGAAATGGCGAACTCTTTAAATGTTGAGTTTTAGGAAAACTTTTGGCCCGAATTGCTTTAACAACACGCGGTGAACGAGAACTCCATATTCCATTAGCCCAACATAACTGGAGGTCGCAATCTGGTGCCTCCGACGACCCGATTCCATTATGGCAGGAACGGAGGATGAATACTTGCTCTTGATTGGACACAGTCAATAGTGCAGAGCGCAAACAAAAAACATCACAGGAACAACCGCTCCACTCTGAATCACTTCAATTCATCCGTTCGTCCATTGATGGCGGAATTATGGTGCATTACCAAAAACATGTAATTGATTTGCCTTTGAAAAGGTAGCCACAATAACTTTCAGACCACATTTTAGACAGCCATATTGAAGGGCATTAGCAAACGGAGGAATACATTATAATTTATAATATAGTGGTTATTAAAGTCTCAATAAAAAGGGTTTAGAGAGTGGAATGATTCACTTATCAGTTTGCTTGTGCGGTACTTAAAAGCAGCCCTCTTCTGTCATTTTAGCCGCAAAAAAGTAGCCTGTGATGACATTGAAAACGGCACTGCATGTACAAATTTCCTTTCGATGCAAATGGTTTCCATTAATTCTTGGAATGGAACAAAAATGATAATTGTTTATGCAAAAGGCAGGGAAAAAAATTTAACACGCACCAGTCCCTATTTGATTTTCAAATAAAGGCCAATCAAAAACACTGAAACAAACGTATTAAATGGCAGCTTCTATTCAAAGTACAAATTGCTCTGTACCGTAAAAAGCTTAGACTATTTGTACCAGAAGCTAAAGAGCACAGGAAAAGGGCCTTTCAAGCCACAATAAGGGTTTTCAAATAAGTCAAATAAAATGTTCCCAGAGAAGTCAGGAATTTGAAAAAGTACAGTTGTAAAGAAAGAATGTGACGTGGGTTTCAAAACATACATGCATACACTGTACACTCTCAGAAAAAAAGGTACAAAAGTTTACAATGGGGTTAGTACATTTTCAAAATTGTACCATTTATGTACACTGTAAAAAAATCCAACTTTCGAAAAGTTCTACTAACCAATGTAAAACAGTAGCACGAACATAGAATGATTGAATATATATATTTATTAGGCTATCATATAGTATTATAATAGCATTATATAGTGGTTCAATGCATTATATTGTGTGTTTTTTTTGTCACAGGTCAGACTATTTTTTCGGATAAGCAAGAAATAAAATATTTAAAGCACAGAGAATGACAATGCTGTGAAGGGAGTATATGCAACTCGGTATTTCCGCGCTGTCTGAAACACATCTCTATGCTTGTGCGCGCTTTGATTGTGTGCGAGAACAGCGCATGAGTAACGAATTGAGCTCTCTTTCGTTTCTTCTTCTTGTGGTTTAAAATTGCTTGTATGTGTAAATTGGCAAATTAATCTGCGAATCACGTGCATGCTGAACGGTAGGGTCTCATCCATACATATTACAGATCAACTGCGATCCGTTTAACTCCTAATATGTGACAGATCAGAGCAATCTTTCATTTACTTATTTAACATGAAATTGTCAAATTGCTACTCCATATCAATCGCATACAAACAAAATACAGAATAATTAGAACAATCATTAACATAAATAAATAACAGTGTCATATCTATACACATTTTTCCCTGAACGTTCTTGCGACCCGGTAGCAATTCTTCCATGGCCCAGTAGTGGGTCGCGACCTGGTGGTTGGGGACCTCTGCATTAGATTAACTAAAGTTGTTAAGTTGTCGGTTGGTAGTTGGGTTATCTTAAGTTGAGTGCGATAGGTTGCCCTATTTTTTTTTTTATTAGGTCAACTACAGTGTTTTTTACAGTGTACTAATATGTACCTTTAAGGTAATTATATGCACACTTTAGGGGTGAATAAGACACAAAGGTGTATCTTTTGACAGCTTTTGTAACCTTTTTTCTGGGAGTGTACATATATGCAAAGGAAAGGCAAATTATAAAATTTAATATTTTATACTTTATTTTTTCCCTTTTCATTGTATAGTATCATTATCTAAGTTTTGATAAAGGTCTCTCATCTATATAACCTGAATCAAATTTAAATCAAATTGAATTTTTCACATGCTATTACAATGTTGTTGATGCTGCTCTGCTGCTGTTTAATTCACTTCTCGGCTGATAGTGTCATCATAGTGAGCAATAATTGATTCATTAATAGATTAATTGCTGTGCAACTCTTAATGAACATCTTCAACACATCCTTGAATCTGAAGAATCACACTCGAAACTGCAAACGTTACAACCACGACCCATTTGAATTCACACATCCGAACCAAAGCCCACAGCATACTTCCAACATTTTTCCCCTCATCAGGACTTCGGCATGTACAAGACTCTCTGCCTTTTACTGGATAGAAAGCAGAAGGGAAGGAGGAAAAAGGAATGCAAGGATGTTCTGACAGTTTAAAAGTGCCCAACAGCTGCCGTCGGGTCAGCTAAAAGCACATCCACCTCCCCAAACAAACTCAGACACGACTTCAAATGCATAGCTAGACTCTTAGCTAATCCTTCCATTGTTCAGGCTCACTGAGTTTCGGCCCCCATTGCCTTTTCTGCTCAAACTACACCCCTAGACTAACAACCGAACCCTCCGTGCCAGCGACCAAACTTAACTATGACACGGTAATAAATACCTACAAAAACCACCGAAACATGCATGACGCAAATTTTTCGACTTGCATCATGATAGAACCCCATCAGAGGAAGAGCCCAACAGCAGGAGACAAGCACTAAACAGGGGTATTTTGTTTGGCTCGGACAAATCCATGCTTCCCCAGAGGACATTTAATACTGTGCAGAAGTAGCAAACTTCCGACAAAACCGGCTACAGTAGTCCAATGTGCACACGTTCGAGAAGAGCTTCGGGGTTGTGTTACGAAGTGGTCTGTATTGAACGCCAGTCAATTAAAGACGAATTTGAATGTTTCCTCCTGACAAATAAATGCATGGGGTGGATGGTTGCCACCAAGGTATGAGCCAGAAAGAACTTAAATGTCTTTTAATTACTTCAAAAATGAGAGGAAAGTGCCGTCAAAGCATTACGCTGGCACACGGAAAGGGGTCGGCGTCCAAATTCGCCTGCCAAGTTGCCACAGAATCAAAGACAAATGTTTCATTAGCAGGTAACTTTTTTTTACAAGTCTCCGGCAGTTCCGATTTAACACACACCATGCACAAAAATAAATTTACACACGCAAATTATAAATGCAAGGCTCTTGCAACGGGACTTGAACTTTTCACACCTTTCAAAGCCACAGAATTGGCTGCATTCAGCCTCTCTACAGCTGCTGCTTTGCACTAATGCAAGACGGTGTCATATGAAAACTATTCCTCTACCCAAACCACAGAGCTGGTCATTAATGAAACACAGCCTGCACAGTGAGGTCATGAAAAGTCTACATTTCAGCAGCCACATATACAGTGAAAAAAGCATATTTCCCAAAGAATAGAGTAACAGGAACAAAAAAAATTTAAAAATCAGATTCCAGTCCCAAGGACAGGGAAAAATAAATAAATGGCAGGGAACGGTGGCCTCTCACATTTTCCCCCTGCGCTTTGCAAACAACCGTCAACTGCTGCTAAGAAACAGCGCTGCTTCACAATGAGAGCAGACTAAACAATCTGATCCCGGCCAAGGCAAACACTCTGCAACTCTGCACACAGTCGCATTTCAGGATGTCTCAGCTTAATTGCCAACTATCAAATCTCACAATGGAATCTGTCCATTTGGCAGAGACCCCGACGGCGGACCTGATAAAATGTTGTTTAATAAGTGTCAGCTTCATCCCATGATGAGAATCGTTTTGACGGGATTCGAGTTTCGGTTGGCTCTTTTTTCATTTGTCAAAAAAAGGGAGACCAACTCTGCATAGTTACATTCGCAAAATCATAATGCGTGGAGCAAGTTAAAGACCTTGAAATCAAGTTTTAAGGCTCTTAGTCCAAGTCTGTCAACTTTGAGGTCTATAAAGAGTACTCTACTAGCGTACTCTAAAAGTTGACATTATATATATATATATATATATATGTATTTGTATTTTTAGATTAAAATATTTATATTTTTGAAGCATTTTAAAATATAGATTTTTATATATGGTTTATGTATTTCTATATGCACATTATATGCATTCTAGAGAGCATTTGTTTAGACAACAATAAACTATGCAGTGCAGCATGAGTCATTAATATTTGTTCTGTTTCTGTTGTTTCATTTTTTTTTCGGTTTTCTGTTTATATTTCAGAAAAATATAAATATATATAAATATAAATCAATTTCATATGGGACTTTTAAAAAACGCCACACCTCAATGTGTGTCTGCACAGCAGAAATGCTTTTGAGCTACTGGTACATGAAGTTCCTGGGATACTGAGGCTACCGATGCAAACCGGAGCGGACGAGCCTCTAACCGTTTGAAGACGCAGAGGGGACGAGCGCTATCAGGACTATGAGGGCAAGATAATCGGTTTGTCACTCGGTGCGTCTTGTGGCATTCTGTTTTTCTAAGTCTGACTTTCAAACTCCCAGATCCAAAAAACTTCAAACAACCAAAATACCAGCACATTCATAAAACAGAACAGAACCGCTGGGAATTTAAGACGGAGGGAGAGAGTGCGTGCGCACACACATACTCACACTCGTTCGCACAAAGGTAGCAGGCCTCGACAGCAGATGGTAAAATTAACATTTCAACAGTTCTCTTCTTTCATGTAGGTCTTGGCAGAACCACCTTTTTTTCTGGAAAAATGTAAAGGCTAGGTTTTGGAAAGATGCAAGGCTAGAGAAAGCATCTGGAAAAAGGGAAGGAGAATATTGGCTTATTGCTCCTGATGGTCCTCCTCTATGAAAAATTAAATAGGTCTGTTTTGCAGGTTTGGCTCTCTGGAGTGCCCTCCACTCTGTTATGGAAACATCATCTCAGTAATTTATATGTGCTAGAACACCCGGTGATGAAGGAAAATAAACTTTTTGTGGTCTTCTTTAAATATAGTCCGCTGACTTTTTCACCCTCGTCTAATCTCATCCGGTTTCCCTCGTTAGCGTCCAGACGCTGGTATATGCATTCAGGAGAAATAACCTGCAATTAACAGTGCTTTTCGTAAATCGACGCACCCTCCGAACAGACACGCGCAGCTTCGCTGAGATATATTCAGAAGCTGTCTAATGCATTTCAAATAAATAAAAATCCAAGTGGGTGGAAAAAAAAAAAAAAAAGATCAAAACACCAAAGTGACAGACTCATTTGAGTCCATTGAATGGAACGCCTGAGTAGAGGCCATTAATTTAGACACAGTTATGGCTAAATTACATGTGTTTCACCTCTGTGACATTTTAAATGCAATTAAAAGCTGGTTATGAAAGAGTGCGGACTTCCTCGTGATGAGGGAAATCGCTGCAGTGATTAACATGCAAACGAGCTCACGCTGGCGGAGTAGATTGAGGTTTGAAAACCCCATTTACTTTTGTGTGATTATCTATTTACCAGTACACAGCCTTCAATCTCTCGCCATTCCCCCGGCGCACATCACTCAATTACACTCCCACCTTTATTTACGACTGTACGATGGGCTCGAAGCGTCCATTCCGTCGAGCAAGCTTTTGTCTAAAAAATCGCGATTTGGATCAGCAGTGGCCCTCCTCGGAGGGAGCGCACAGCTGGAGCATGTCAAATATCAGCCCTACCATTTGGCTACGACGATTCTGTAAACGGTTCATTAACAAAACGTCTCCGACTGCAGTTTTACAAGTTGGCCCCTGATAAATTGTTAAGTTGGAGGAGATGTTCCAGATGAAGATGATGGGTCTTCTGAACACACGGCCTCGCCAGAGGAGCTCTGGATTTAGATGGAAATGAACTGCGCTGGAAACACTCAGAGCGCTATTATGTTTCGGCGTGTTGATGCAATTATTATCTGAACGCCTGGCAGCATCAGAGGAATCTAATTTAATTAATTTAAACGGATGAATAACCACAAAATTCCTGTTGTAAAAATGTGCACAGCGATAAATGCTGGAAATTCAAAAATAAGTCATATCTTGATTTTAAAATCTAAAAAAAACAAAAAACCAAATACCCATTTTTATGAAAATAGATGATGCATAACGTATATTTTTAACAAAATTAAGATTTTAAAATCCACATATATGAGAAAGTGTTTTTTTTGCCTTCACTGCTTCATTTTAAATGGTCCTGCAGCATGCTAAATCATTTTTAAAATGCACAAATATTTAAAGCAGTCACTTAATTACTATCAGCTCATAAAAGCTGTGCATAATAATAAAAAATAATTAGCAAATGCTGTTTATTATAGTGCAGATCACACCACAGGATGCCAACTTCCCTATTTAAACTACTTAATTTATTGTCACTGCCTCTATTAAACATGCTAAACTAGATAATAAAATATATAATTCTAATCAAATATTGATATTCTCTTAAATAATTATACTGTATAAAAATAAAATAAACAGACCTAAATATTCCATTACTCGGCTCTCCGGTTTTGCCACCCACTGCAGACAGAGGAGTCTGGTCTGTATGATCATTTTCCCCAGGATTCATGCTTCCGCACTGGGACAGAGTTTAGAGAAGCCCTCGGCTCTCTTAAAGCTCCTGCTTTTTCAAGTGCTCTCAGCCTGAACAAAACAAACCCTGTTGATCCAGCCGAGGGGGTTCAGGAGAGCAAAAAATGGAAACAGTGCCATCCAGTGATGTGTCTGGGCATTCCTCAAGGCTTGATCTCCAGGAAGCCCACAGACTGATATGTACTCTGGCAAAAGCCTGTAATCTGTCATTTCTTCTTTGTGGTGACTAAAGACAGAGAATCGTCTCGGCGGAGCAGTGGGCAAAACACATCAGAGTGAATAACGGTAAGACCCTGCATGTGTGCGAGCTGATTCTCAAGTAACTGTGAAGAGTTACATCAGAAAAACCAGAACAAAACTCACCTGTCGTAATGTAATCTGTAGGGGAAAATAAGCGGATCGTTTCGGTCCTGAACACTTGACAAAAAGCATCTGAGGGTAAAACGTTGGCTGCTATTAACTACGACTGATCTTAATGCTATCTGATCGTGTCCAGAAAGCATGACATGGAAACATCTGATAAACTTGTACTCAAAAGCATCTGGGCTTCATTTTTTAGTTTGAAAATATACGTTTTGTGATGCAGACAAGGATTCTCCATTTAAACATCATAACACTTTACATCATGTAATCATCAAACACTACAGAGTTAAAACTATCAAAATTAGGGTTAGTATGAAATCAAAACGGACCCTGTTTACATCTTACTGTACACAAAATATTATGATTTCTGAAACAACTTTTAATCAAACTCATCAAGCTCTTTATTTTTTTCAATCCTTCCCCTCAAATAATATAAAAATTATATAATTTATATTAATATTAAATTGCATACGCATATATATATATATATATACATACATACATACATACATACATACATACACACACACACACACACACACACACACACACACAC
>NW_015505235.1:2828330-2843910 GCF_001515645.1 Sinocyclocheilus grahami | reverse complement strand
TAACGCTCCTTTCTTCCATTATCCCAGCGGCTCTGAATGGGTGGGACATATTTGAATCTCCAGCACGCCTCCTCTAAATTCCCGCCGCGGCCGTCATTGGTCGGCTTAATCACCACCGAGGCAGACAGTGCTGTCTTTTTCAGAGGGCTATAAGATCAAACCCGCCCCTCCCTCGCTCTGCGTCTTCAGGGTCACGGTCCCCCTCGGACCGGGGCCCTTTGAGCCCGACGAAAAGGATCATGTCATGAATGGAGCTTGATTTAGTTTTAACAGGGTGTTGTGTCCGTCCTTTAAGTGGTAAATGAATAAACATTAGCCTCGAAAGGCCTGCGGGGAAGGAGAATGGAGAGCGAGGCCTCTGAATGCGGAGAAGGTGGAGAAGGGGTGTGAGAGAGCAAATAGAAAGGAGGGGGTTTCCCGCTTCCCTCCGCAGGAACCCAAAGCAGTTAATTGGAACGTTTGTTTGTTCCTCGCGTCCTTTGACGAGATGGGAGCGAAGATCTAAGTATGTCACATGCTGACTTCCCAGAGAGGGGAAATTAAAGGCGTGCGTTCACCGATACGGACTGTTTGCTTATGGCGCATTTCTAACTAAATATTTGACTGTTTTTGAAACCGTGATATAACAAAACACAAAATCAAAGAACAGGAATGATGACAAAAAAGTGTTAGGAGGTGCAGTATTGAAGGAGCTAACATGCTGGATGCATGTTGGCTTTATTTCTTCAATAGCTTGTTCATTTCATCTATCTAATAAACAAAAAAAATCTGTTTATGCTTTATAACTAATATATATACACACACACACACACACACACACAAATGCTGGGTTGTTTCAACCCAACTTTGGGTCGAATATGGACTAACCCAAGCGTTGGGTTAAATTTTTAACCCAAAAGTTGGGTTAGTCCATATTTGACCCAAAGTTGGGTTGAAACAACCCAGCATTTTTTAGAGTGTATATATGCATGTATGTATGTATGTATGTATGTATATATATATATATATATATATATATTAGGGCTGTGAATCTTTTGGAAGACAGTGAATCAATTCGATTCATGATTCATAGGTTTTCGATTCGATTCAAGAATGATTTTTGCAAATTCAGAACGATTCAATTCACAATTATATTCGATTCGATTCGATTAACGATTCGATTCTGCATTCTTTAAGTGCATTCACAGGATTATTTAAATGCTTCCCCTAAATTCTTTAAATTCTTAGTCAGGGGGCAAATTACACAGAAGCCTTTATGGTTACAGAACCATAGGTTAGAGAAAAAAAAAACACTTTTGTCCATTGTTAGATGCTAGTTTAATGATGCTATGGCTTGACATGGCATATGTAGAAATTTAAGTAAGCCAAGATTTTAATTTAATTATGTATAGGCTAAAATTTTGTCACACCAGGGGCGTAGCCATCATTTCAGAAGTGACAGAAATGTCAAATACAATACTTTTATGTATGTATGTATGTATTATTATTTTTTTAGCCTGGCACGTCTTAAGTTCTATGAGCGCGAGATCACTTCTCTTTCAGTGCGAAAACTTCTTTATCTCATTTTCTTAAAATAAAATGGTATAGTGTTTAACTTTTCCTCTCCATCGGCGAATGATGATTCTGAAAGACAACGCACCTGATGTCTGTTTGCTATAGCAACAAACGCTACTTTCAGGCATCTGATTATCAGATAAACCTCGCGCTCTTATTTCAAGGTTGTTGTTAAAGCTGTGGTTATTTTAACTGTTTCCTTCGTACATTCGGTTTAACAACATTGTTAAAACACATTTATCTTTCAATGGAACTGTGCGTATGCTTTAGACACTTACATTTTTGTTCCGTCCATGCAATAAATGTCGTCGGTATGACCGAGAGCCGTTGAAAAACTACAGAAAAGTAAAACTACTTCACTTTAGCATTACTGGCCACGAGTACTAAGGAGAGATCACACATCAGCTGCTCAAAAAATGTGTCAGTGAGACGAACTGAGCGCGAGCGCAATCCTGTGACAGTCACAGGCGTAAATAGTGGAGCAGCGTGAAGGAGAGATACGAGGCACGAACACTGTTCAAGGTCTCCATTAATTCGTGCTTGTAGTAATTTAATGTGTTTATATTTTGAACAAATTTAATGATTCTTAGCATTTTAAATCGATTATGTTAAAGCTGTGGTTATTTTAACTGTTTCCTTCGTACATTCGGTTTAACAACATTGTTAAAACACATTTATCTTTCAATGGAACTGTGCGTATGCTTTAGACACTTACATTTTTGTTCCGTCCATGCAATAAATGTCGTCGGTATGACCGAGAGCCGTTGAAAAACTACAGAAAAGTAAAACTACTTCACTTTAGCATTACTGGCCACGAGTACTAAGGAGAGATCACACATCAGCTGCTCAAAAAATGTGTCAGTGAGACGAACTGAGCGCGAGCGCAATCCTGTGACAGTCACAGGCGTAAATAGTGGAGCAGCGTGAAGGAGAGATACGAGGCACGAACACTGTTCAAGGTCTCCATTAATTCGTGCTTGTAGTAATTTAATGTGTTTATATTTTGAACAAATTTAATGATTCTTAGCATTTTAAATCGATTACTGTCCGAAATCGGCGATTCACGATTCAAAATCCATGTTTCAAGATCGATGCATTGCATCGTCAGGGTTTGTAATCGATGCAGCGAGAAAACGAGTGAATTGTTACACCCCGAATAAATAAATAAATATATATATATAAACACTTTTACTATTCAAAGAAATACCATTTTTTTTAAATATATTTTAATTATCCTGTTTCACTTGAAAAATACACCAGATTCAAAATTATGTTTTGAACACATTTAATGATTTTTAGGTTTAACAACATTTTAAATAGTTAACTGTATGCTCCATGTCCAGAAATTTGCATATAAATGCTGTTTTAAACATGAAATGTATTGCTTTTTGTGCACTTATACATTATAATATATATTGCATGCTGTATAAAGCATATAAGTGTAGTAGCTAGAATGATTAAATTTGCATTTAATTAAACATATATGAAAGCTAATTATATAAATAAATGAGAGATTGGTCTGCTAAAGAAACATCAGAGGAAAATTGTCCAATCCTCCCCCTTATTCTAGCTCTAAATCTATTGATCTGTGAAACACAGGACTCAAGGGAGGAGATTCACTTAATATTATACAACTAATCATGAGATGAATAATGATTATACCATTTGGTAATTAAACGTCTTACAAACCATTTAACTCACTGTACGTTGGAAAGGGCCACTGGAGGTCGAAGCCATTGTTTTTTCATTTTTAGTTGTGAAGCAAGGGAGCGAAAGGGAGAGGGGGTAAAAAAAAAAAGTGACAATGGTGAAAACACGTTGATGGTTGTTAGCAGTTATGCTGCTAATCCTCTATGCTGTCAAGGCAATGAAAGGAAACAATTTGAGCAGGGAAAAAAGCCACACAAACACCTCTTTCTCGTGGTGAAGTGGGTAAATTATATATTTAGAAAGCTCATTAGTAGACATGCGTGGTTTCATAAAGAGAGAGAAACAGCAAATATATGCACAAACTCATATGTGTGTGTATATGTTGTGAGAGAGCATTCTTGGCTCTGTGTATCAGACTCTGATCAACACGCAGGTGCACAAGACGCATGCTAAAAGCCAATTTGCTGTCAACAATTCCTTTCTTATCCCTACTTAAAGGTAATAATTACCCTGCATTAGCGCTGTCAGTTTGTTGTCGAGCACGAAGGGCGGTCTTGGGAACATACAGTGTGTTTGTACACGCAGGGTCCAAAATTAACACTCTCTGAGCGCCAAACACAACTAAAAATCAGCTTTGCTTGCCAGTTGGCTGAAAAATTCAAGAAATTAAGAGTTCATTGAAAGTATGTTTTTTTTACATATTAAAAATAGCAAAAGCAGATAACTCCAACAGTCGTTTTATAGCAAAAGCAGATAACTCCAACAGTAGTTTTTGGCAAAAGCAGATAACTCCACATTTCATGATTTAGAGTTTAAAAAAAAACACTCGTTTAATCTTTGTAATCTCCTCAGATGACAATGTAGATGCCTGACAAACGTTGTTGTAGTTGTGATCATAAACTGTATGGATGTGATTACACGCAATACACGGAGCTTTTCCCTCACCATTGTAACGCGCTGCTTTTGCAAGGTTCCATGAAAACGTTTCAGCTTTTATTTTCCTTTTTCGCCCTGAAGAAGATATCACAGGTTCATCAAGTTCGTCGGAATTATCCATCCTCGATCACTTTGTCAGCTTGGCGAAACTCCTCTCAGCTACCACGTCTTTTCAAAGTGAAAGTAGCCTTGTCACCTGACCTGAATACAGCGCGCTGATTCGCTAAAATCTAATTATCGGCTTCTGTTCAAAAACAACAAGGGCAGCTTGTTGGCTTCTGCAGTAAAATGTGAACTCACGATGCCTTGAAAGTGGACAAAACCGGCTTTTTTGACAAAACGTGTTTAGGGTTCAGATCGCGCTATATGTGGAGAATAATGCACGGCAATCTTTTTTTTTTTTTTTTAAAGTGGAGTTTATCGGTTTTTGCAAATGAACTCTTCAAATGCAACATTATTTGGTTTTAATCCAACTGTGAGAACGAATCACGTTGATTTAATGGTGCATTCAAATCATGTTGGAAAGATCACACTTACGAGTCAAACGAACATGAACATCACCACAATGTCATAACTGCAAGCGGGAGAACTTTTTTTAAGCCTGAATTTCCTACTTAGGGAGCGTCATTAAGAAAATATAAGGGATGCAATAAATGTATTGTTTGTATTGATGGTAAATTTGTTGAATTTTTTTATTCTTTTCATTTACAATAAAACTAGTTAATTTGCATGTACAATTACAACATACATATATAATGATTCAAATTACAGCACCTTCATGAAGTGAATAAAAACAAAGCAAAAACAGATGCATTTTTTTATTCATCGTCTTGTGAAAGTAGAGTTAAAAATGTTAGAAATTTTTTTTTCGTAGAGAGGTACATTGCCATATATATTTCTAACCACATATTTGTAACAAATTTAAGTTTATCTAACACGCTTGATGATTTTTGTTTTTCCAAAACTCAATATTGCGACATTTCTTGCATTAATCCCCCATAAATGATACCATGAGGAATAAAAATCACAATGCCCCTTTATATTTATTTAACAGGCAGCATTTCAGGCAAATTTTTTTATTTTTAGTTTAAAATTGCTAAATGCCAATAAGACAGCCAATTTCACAGCCAATAAGAAAATTTCACAGCCAATAAGAAATAACGAGTAGTAATATTTCTGAATTCACCAACTATCTAGTAAAAAGTGAATTTTGGAAAAACAGTCCCCCCCAATTTCACTCATAAATATACTAGATTATGAAAGTAACATACGTTTTGAATACTCTGAATATTCATAGCCGGTGTAAATTAATGGGCGGTAAACTTTCTGAATTCATCCGCTATCCAGTAAAAAAATATTTTTGGACCCTGGATTAGTGCATTATACAACGCGAGCACATGCAGACACACTCAAAATCGCTCTTATGTTCTTGTATCATTCATAATACTTCATGCTTTGCCTGCGACCAGTCAAAGGAAACATTTAGGTACTTGAGAATTTATTGAACGGCGGCTTGTAAACGTTGTTGAGAGGAAAGGCGTGTGTATTAAAATCCTCTAAAAGGCATTGAGCCGGGCTGGAACGGGGCTAGAAATCCCAACAATGGTCTCCAGGAGGGCAGTATCACGGAATGCAAAAGTCTGCCGTGATGAGCGTGCGAGAGATTAGAGACGAACTCCCCCCTCCGCCATTTACATAATGTAAAAACTCTTTTCTTTCATTCTCTCTTTCTTTCTTCCTCTCCAACTATTCACTAAATAAATGAGGAAACTATCAAAGCGTCGGGATGTTTGATAAAAAACAGAGAGAGTGGATTCAGAACGGCCCGGCACTCTTCTCAATACATGCGACGAGTGGCAGCATTCAGAGGCAGCCGACTGAGGAAGGGCTGGCAGAACATTTATAACGGAGGACAATGCTAATGTATTAGGGTGACACCTATACCTCCTCTAAGCCAAAGGGAATCACATTCTAACGCTGGGTTTATCTTCCAAGGGAGAATGCTGCGCTGGGAGGAGGTTTTTATAGATATTTGGACAAATGTAAATGTATAGAGAACGTGCATGATTCTTCACGAGGTTGAAAGGGAACAAGGATCTTATTGAATGTAACTCGTTTTGTTCGGCTTCGGTGTTTAAACCTGCTGTTCATTCAGATCAAGATGCAGTCAAAAGACTGACAAACCTGTTCGGATCGGGTCCGGGACAAGGCCTGTGGTCTCTGTTAACTGCAAAACGCTGTTAGGACGTCTTCTAGCTTTATCTAATTCAGATTTAAACTGTAGTACGGTAACAGGTTTAAAAGACAATTGACTAAATATTCAGAATAGGACTTTTTTTTAATACATCAGGATTTGTTTGAACCATGAAAAATAAGCTATGATGTTATATATATTTTACATATATATTTTTAAAGTTGCTTCAGAAGTGAAGAAAGATATTGAATTTTGCAATTATACAAATCAAGGTTTTCTTTTTTTAAAAAACATACTGACATACATGACTTAATGTCATGTCTTTAAAGTCAATATGTAATGGAATTCGCAATCCATTTTACTTTCACAGTGTGATATATTTTTGTCTTTATTTTATTTATCAGGAATTGACTGGATTATGAAAAGCGGACGCATCATAATAGATTGAATTTATACCTTAAGATGGTAAAGAGTGTCATTTTATGATATTGTACAGTATTAAACTACACTATGTGGTGAAAATCCTTCTGTGGACAGCCTGAAACAACAAAAACGTCTCTCCGCCTTACATGAAATAATTTGCGTAGTACCAACAAAGCTGTAAAGTCCTTCAAAACTACTTAAAACTAGGTAAACAGAAACACTGGATTACATCACCTGACAGCAATGACTGAGCTCTGTGGTATATAACTCAAGTATTTTTTATAAAACTCATTCCTTAGAAAGAGATTTAAATTGAGCCGATTGCTTTCTCTCAGGCCTTTCAAAAAACATTGAACTTGTGAAATTCCTAGCTTTCCCATACCTCTAGAAAACAGCTCATCCCAGCCATTCGCCTGGAATCTATGAACCAATAAGAGGAGCGTCTGCTCATCGTGTGTGAGAGTGTGTTTTCTAGATCATTCTGGTCTATTTCAGTGAATTCTCATGAGACAACCTATTTTATTTACTTTATCTTCAATAAAATGGTTCGGTGAGCATTAGCAACTTTGAGACACGAGTTTCAATCAGTCCTGTGGCAGCACTGTCAGTCTGCATCCAGCTCTCTCTCTCTCTCTCTCTGTGTGTGTGTGTGGTGCAACATGCCGCAGACAGGCAAGACAGAGAGAGAGAGAGAAAGTCATCTAATAACAGGGGGAGCAAAGCTATGAATGAAAGAAAAAGAGAATTAAGTGATGAAAATAGGTCTGGAGAAAGCAGGAGAGAAATATTAAGAGAAAATAAATGGAAAAGCAGCGGAATGGGACGAGAAAGAAGTGAGTCTAAACAAAACTCATTTTACTTACATGAAACTTAAATATTCGATCAACAACATCTGTGGAATTCATTTTGATTTAAACAGGAATTCAATTCAAATTGTCCCCCAGTTCATAAAAACAAACCAAAATCAGTTACAGCAATGCATCTGTCTATCCATCCATCCATCCGGTCCTTCAAACTTCAAGGCTTTTTTACACAAATTTTCAAACAAAATAATTTTTTACTAAAAAATAAATACAGTTACATTGATTTCTGAGAGTTTCAGTTAATTTTATTCTACATACTATGATTCTGCAATTCTGGATCTTATTTGCTACCTCAACTCAAATTCAAATTAATTTCAACAAATCCAGAAATTGAATTAGTGGCTATACTTTCGAAAAGTGTGTTTTGATGTTGATTGCACTACACTACACTACACTCAAGAATTTTACCTTAAGATTTAGTCTAAATACTTTTTTCTGCAGTAATCGACATTAGGCCACAAATGCTGTCGTTAGAGCTTAACTTAATTCCTCCTCACCAGCCGGAATGATGGAAAAAGAATCTGCTCTCTGAGAGTTTCATTTAACAGGACTTGAAGGAAACAGCTGGAGAAGTACAAGAGGAAAAGAAAAGGGAGACAGACAGGAAAGGAGAGTGAAAGAGATCTGAAAAGCCTTCACAGGTGAGGTGGGCTGAGGGACGCCCTGTCTGTTTGGTCTCTCTCGCAGAAGAAGAAGGGCATGTTTATGCAGACGGAATCTCTCTCACATGACTCCCTCTGGCTTCAGCACTCAACATCACTCCACGAGCCTCAGAATCAGGTAGTGTGACCGCAGAATTGGCCCAGAGGCCTAGTTTTCATGAGAGAGGGTTACAAAAGTGAAACGCGCCATGGAGAGAAATCAGAGACTCTTGGATTTGGCAGCACGGTCGCTCCGACACATACATTCCAGCCTGAGACGGACATGTGACCCGAATCGGGTTGCTCTTGTCCCAACAACAAACAGTTTCACCATCTATCAAATCAGGTAACTGTGACACAGTTTGATTGTACAGGCTTGCGGTTTGTGGTGGGGAAGCCAAATTCCAGGCTCTAGTACCGCTCCTTCCGCAAGATCACTTTTCAAACCACGATCAAATTATCGTGAAGAACAAAGCGGTGGGCTTGTATCTTTTGTAGTAAAGCTTTGCCTGTGAATGAAGCCAGACAAAGCGTTCAAATGGAGAAAGCATTTCAAAACAGCGCTATCAAAGCGTTGCGGGGGAGAACTCTTGTTAACGTATAAGATTTCTTTCTTCCGACGAAAATAACATTAGCTGTTTATATAAAATATTAAATGCGAGAAATACATTGAAATCCTAGAATTCTTGTGAGAAGAATCACATTTTATAAAACACAAAAAAATAAGACTAAGCTAATTTAATCTAATTTACATTTAAATGAATCCTTTTTGTGGCCAATTATTCACATAATCTAGGAGTCTTACAACTCCACAGGAGGCTGAAATCCTTCATACTCAGTTGGTTCAAAGCCTCTAAATAAATTGGCTGCAAGAAACCAATGGCAGCTTCCATCGCATGTTTCGTATCATAATCCTAGTTTAGTCAACTCAATTGGAGTTGATGTGACAATTGTCCGAACATAAGTTTCTAATCTGTCTCGTGGTTGTTTAATACACATTCTTAACAATGAAATTGGCAGAAATTGGTAATTGGACTCACATTCTCGTATATTCAATCTGCGCCCATTCATTCCTAATCCACCCATGACTATTCTACACCGCGATCCATTTCATGACCACACGGGGAGTTCAAAATATACTCCAGGCGACATGCGGGGGGACGAGACGGCGTGAGACCAATGCATTGGGCATGATCACCTGCAAGCAAACGTCTGACTAATTCCTGCCACCTGGACCATCGGGGTCAGACTTGTGTCAGACCGCTCTGATGTCAAAAAGAGGGTCTCGTTTCACAGTCATCCCACCACTTGGAAACATTCCAGCGCTTATAGCTTCTACACAATAAACTGCATAGAGTTCTGCATATCAGAATTGCTGGGCATGTATTAAGAAGCTAAATAGACCAGAAGACCAAGCAGAAATCGCAGTGAAGGACACTGACTCTCGGCCCATTCAGACGACTGATTAGCATAGCACTCCTGCCGGATCAATAACCTCATTGACTCGGTCTGTCTCCTCTATCAGGAATGATGGCAGACTCTCTTTTGTAACTCTATTCTCGGGGCAACTGTCCATTCTCTACAAACTCTGGCTCTATTTTTCAAACTGGCCTCGATTTGTTTCCTTCTGTCTCGCTGTCTTTTAGGATGAGAGTAAATAAAGCTGTCTAGATGCCACTGAGAGAGATTAGCATGTAGCTTTTCGCTTTATCTGGACCTGAATGCCTGGAAGTGAGGGAATGAAGGTGCCACCGTTATTGCCAGAGTTTACTTTGCAAACCTCTTATTATCATGTTTAAGAAAAAAGATGTGTGAATGGGCAAGACAAGGAGCTACTCAAGCTCCAATTTGCTCACAGCATGGCTTTATGAGCCCTTTCCAAAACCAAGCTTAATGGGAATATGGAAACTTGGGCAGAATCCAAAAAAATCCTTCTTTCTAATACGGAGACAAAACAATGAAGCGAAGAGAGTTTTTAGAAGAAGAGAAAGACCAGATCCATGAAGTGAACCTCTGATGGCCTCAACTTTTTTTTCCCCCATCCATCATAAAAAGTCTTAAATTTAAAATATTCGATCGAAATGGGGGGATTGACCAGTGACCTGATCCCAGGAGCTGCTTGGGTTCTGGGGGTTAATGGGGGATAAAGATTAGGAGGAACCGGGCTTCGCTTCATCTCCGTCCCCAACCACCTTCCCTTTCCAATCCCAAATCAGCCACACAATGAGACCTTCCAAAGGAGACGGAGCCCGGTTTGCTTTGATATCCTTCCGAGCTCTCGGCTCCGAGTGTCCAGAGCAAAGCCCCATGGAGGTTACTCTCGACTCCGGGGAGTGGAAAAGCTCTCTCTGAGCCATTTTAGATGGAAATGAAAGGCGCTCTACTAGAACAAGAAATCAATTTTCAAAGTGAAGAGCACGCTAGGCTGTCCAACCGAAGAGTGAGCAACGCCATTCCTCGTCTTTAAACTCTGGTGAGATATGCTTAATTGCTGTAGATTTTATGTGTGTGCATTGGCGGTGTGAAGTTGGGCGGCAATTATACTTTTTTACGCACTGATCAGAGGACTTCTGTTCCAGAACAGATATGCTTTAAGAGTTCATCTTTGAAGATTTAAGTGGATACTCGTCAAATTAAAAACTAATATTCAAATCTCTTTAAGGTGGGGAGAGAGGAGCCGGGCTTTGCTTAGCCTTGTGAGGCAGTGACTTTTGGGGATTTCAGCCCCTGCCTGAAGCCAAGCCACCCAACCTCTTCAGAAAATGCAAACTTTAATCAGTCCTGCACCTCAAAGGCAGAGTAATGGCTTGGAATAGCCTTACTGATGGACGCTTCTCTTCAGAGCCGAGTTGAGCGCTGGACTCCACTGAGTTTAGCAAATCGGCAGCAAAGTGTGGGCTGTTATTGCTAGCGCAATGTGAAATTTTCTTAGCTCAGAAGAAGAAAAAAAAAAAGAGATATTAATGCAAGTGCATTGACTTGTTCATCTCAAATCACCAGTAGATTAGGTGCTTACCAATATAATAACAATATTCAATATAATGAAGCAAATAAATATATATGCATTTTGGGTTAAAATATTCAGTCATCATTTACTCACTCTTAAGTTGTTCCAAACCCGTATTACTTACTTTCTTCCTTGGAACTCAAATGGAGAAATGTTCCAAAATGTACTTAGTACTTACGACTCTTTTCCATACAAATGAATGAGGATACAGGTTGCACCATTAAAGTTTCAGGGGACCCTTCAAAAAATTTTTTCATTCTACATATTTAAACAAACTTCCTTTGTGATTAAACTTCACATGTTGCATCTAAAGGCACCATATTTTAATATATTTTTTCCCCTCCATTCATTATATGTAGAAGATTGGCCAGTACATTCTTCAACATTTCTCCTACTGTGTTCCACAGTTTTTCATTTTTTATTCAATTTTTTTATCCCTTTAGAACAAAAATTATAATAGTAACTGAGTACTTACAGAAGCTAATATCGGGACCCTTAAAAAGTCAACGAGTCTCTTACTCAAACTATCAAACATGACGTGAATTTGCCCTCTGCATGATCTGCCTTGAATAGATGCAGGTTTCTCTCATTTACCCTTCGCAACTGTAGCCGCCCGTCTAGCAATGTCTACATCGCTAATGACGGTGACCACAACCTCCACATAATCAGCGGTCACATTCTAAAAGACGATGGGATTCCTTATGTGTATTTTTCACTTACTTGGTGACAAAACCATCATCACGGCTTCAATGAAGGGCCGGAGGGAGACGGACAACATGCTTCAAACCTTTACCTGCTGGGTTATGCACCACAATAGATTTATCTTGACTTCAACTGCCTTTAACGTGAAACCTCACAACTGCCGAGGCCGTCAGAAACTAAGTGGACTCTCTCGACTATCATGATGCATCAAGAATCTTTAAGAGGTCCCCGGACTCCTCGTTATTAACGCTCCTCTCAGGATGTGGTTGATGGAATATATAATGGAAGTGATTTTTGAGAGGACATATCAATTATGGCCGAGACAGACAGACCGAACATGCAAATTAGCACTTTAAAGATTGCTTTTACTCACCGCTTTCGCCTTGGTTTCAGAGTACTCCTGCTGCGCTATGAGCAACGGCCATACCAGGTCTCATCCTGACCGACACAGAATGGGAAACATGTGTAAACATACATATCTTTTCTTGAGGCACGCATTTTTTTTTGCATATTACCTTTTTAAATGCTATAAATGTGGCAAAATAGCAAAATATGTTGTCAGTGATATTTAAGGAGACTGCAATGACAGACTAGGTTTACTGTTTGTGTCACACGAGCGTTTTTCATCTCCACGGCAAAATAATTACAACAAAGTCTGTCACACTCCATCAATACGACAGGTCAATCAAATAACTGGATGTGGGCTCGTTCCACGTCAACGTGCCGCAGTTGCGTACGATCACGCTCTAGTTTTTTATCTCGTTTTCAAAGCGTGCATCTGCCAAAAAGATGAAAGTGTTGACAGAAGTACAAGAGAAGCTGTGTTTTTCGATCTTACCCTGAGGGGAAACTTTCAGTTGATGTCCGTTTGTTTGGGAGAGCCGAGCCCAAGTATAAAAGAACCTGTCAAAAAACAAACAAAAAAAAGATATTATACCTTATTCAGAAAGCAAAATTTTCAATTGTACATTTTTAAACGCACTTCGATACCTTCGTCTGAATTTCAGACTGACACACATCCCACCCAGAATAATAATATGCGTCAGAAATGCCCTCGAAACAGCTTGCCATGCCTGGCCGGTTAAAACTAACCGAGCATAAATCAAACTTTCCATCGAGGCTTCTGCCGGTTTTTTTGCTGACACTCACAGATATGTTCAACTAAATGAGCGTGTGCAGCTCAGTTCACCTCATTTTTGAAAAAAAACCCTGCAAGTTGTAACATATTTCATCATTTTTTGAAGAGTACAGTTCACTTGTGAAGCTACAGTATGGGACACACACACACACACACACACACACACACACACAAACCAGCCGAATGACTTCGGATTCTCTCTGTCCCAGAATTCCAACCCCTGCAAGTTGTAACATATTTCATCATTTTTTGAAGAGTACAGTTCACTTGTGAAGCTACAGTATGGGACACACACACACACACACACACACACACACACACACACAAACCAGCCGAATGACTTCGGATTCTCTCTGTCCCAGAATTCCAAAGACCCCTGTAGGCAACTAACAACTTCAGGATCCCGTGGAATGTGCTCCCTGAACTGTACAAAAAGAGGAGGGGGTTTGCTTAGGAGAGCGTTTCTGCAAACACAAACCCGCCACTACTTTATCCGCCTGTGTTTGAGGAGGTGTTACAAACTGAGACTGAGTGTTTGGAGGAAATAGCACAAACTGTCTATTAGCCCGAGTATTAAGATACACATCTTCCGCACTCAATTACACGTGCACGTATATGGTGTTTGTAATTCTGGAAGTACGCTCGGTTTAGTAGCACAAATAGTGTATTTAAGCTCACTTGCTCAGTCAACATTTGAATGAGAGATTTATTATCAAAATGAGATTTAAGACCGATCTGTATGTGCTTTTTGCGCGTGCACGTGTACACAAACTCTGGAAATGAAATGCGATATAAAAAGCTTGTTAATGTCCCGTTCATTCCCAACTCATTTCCAGTTTGTGTTAATACCGCGATGTCTTTGGACTGTGAAAACTCAACTGTTAAAATTGACTTTTCTGATGTTATTAGTCTGCATGACCTCGTGGTGACGGGTTTACACAATACCGGACCAGTTTCAATTCAAGATCTTTAAATACTATCAAATTATATACACACATATTGCATTAGCAGAGGTTGTCCTAATGCCACTGTCTGATATTTATATGAAGCCCGGCATTAAAAGTCACGATAAACTATTTCAAATCAAGAGCAGGAATACCTCTCCGGCCCCTCTGCGAGGTGTGCGGATGAAAGAAGACATTATGCGAACAAGTCAGATTACAGTACACAATAATTTTTTACCTTTTCAAGTAAATACCATTCCCGTGTTAGGAGGTGGAAGCCACCGTAATATATTTTGACTGAGGGCCGAACAGCCCTTATCAGTGCTAGTCAAGCAATTCAGGCCCCCCGAACAAAGATGAGTCTTCAAACTCCCTCCATTCATCAGTGGACGTGTAATTACCCCCGGTTCACAGTCTAGACGTTACCGCTTTCAGGGTATTTAAGATCCCCTTTGCAACATGCAGCATGCTCGCGCTCGGCACAACGTTAAATCTGCGGCAGATAAATTAACGAAGAATACAACTTAAAAAAAAAAAGAAGCGCGACCACAATGAAAAGAACTTTATCCTCCCTGCTGCTAAATGAGATTTCTTTGAAATGCAGATCAGTGGCGCTAGATTAGTGAATTTTAGCTGCTGTCAACATCATAACAAAATACAAATGCGATTGTTCGTCTGGGCCTTATCTCCTTGCTTCCATCTGCTTCTTCCCGTATTTACTCGGGTCGATTTACTATGCAGATCTAAATAAGACGCGCTCGCGGGCACAATGGCTTCTTAAGCTTCTACATCAAGGTATTTGAGAGCGCCGTCACATGAAAAGCTGCCCCATCAAAGGCACATCCCTAATGAACTTCCCTATCACAGAGGGATGGCGCGGCGCTCCGGAGAGGCTCGCGGAGAGGCGCTAAATCACAGGAAGGCTACCTCAGCAGCCTGGGGAGATTAGCACACGACGGGGACCCTCAAACAGGAGGCCGTCCGAGCCAAACCTGGGGTAGCTTGCGGATCAACAGCCAAATTAAAACACCCAGGTAGTGGAATAACAGCGTGTACCTCAAGGTAAGATGGACGCTTGTAACAGTGGAGCACACAAAGCTGCGTCTGCCACAACGATGACAGTAATCTTCAAAGCCGAGGAATAACCTCTAATTTCACGCCATATTTGTTGCATCCTGCGTACACAGATGGGATTACAACTCAAATCCCAATTTACCCCAGAAATGGGTGGAAAAGTGCGGTGAACGAGAGAGAGGGAATGTACATGAGGGTTCGAAGATGCATTTTGGGTTAAAATCGTCATGCACCAGCAGTTTACAGAGGGGGGCCGGGGCAATTAGCCCCAGAGGCAGCGCACAAACGGGACCGGCACATGTGGCTCGGAGTAGGGCTCTGACATCACGGCATGATGAGAGGGCAATGGGAATATGGCGGTGGGGGTTGAATGGGAGCGTGTGCCAGCCACGCTTATGCCAGGGTTTCAACTTCCGGAGAATGAAAAAGACCAAGGGGAGGGGGGGGGGGGGGG
>NW_015505235.1:2765274-2828099 GCF_001515645.1 Sinocyclocheilus grahami | reverse complement strand
CGCTGTATTCTCCACTGGGGCCCTTTCGGAAAACATCCTCACACGAAAGTGGCATCCAACAGCCCTGCGGTCGTGTGACACAAACCGCAGTTGTCTTGTATGTGTCTTTCCCTCCTCCCCTCGCTGTCTTCACCCTGCCAAGTGGGCTCGATGCCAGTCACATTTGCAACCACAAGGGACTGTTGCCTTTTTTTTCTTGTTTAATGAAATGACAAAACAACAGATTTACATATGCAGAAACAGGTGTTGTAACAGGTTTGACTCCTCTTGACCTAAAACGTGTTGCATGGGGGAAAACGGGGGGGAAAAAACAAGAAGATGATAAAAAAAAGTTTATTAGCAACAGCTGCCTGGAGGGTGTTTAGGCTCTGATGGGCATTCAAATCTACACCATCTGCCCTGCTGGTTGCCAGAAGTGACAATCTAAATTAAAAACCACTCATCAAATATTATAAAAATAAACTATTGTATTGCTGTGGCCATATGCTGTAAGTGACCCTATCAAAGACAAAGAGGGAGTCAGAGGACTATAATTAACCCTCCACAGTCTAAAAGACATCCCTGAGCACCAAACACAACAACGGCACACACATTCCCACAGGCCCCTGAACACACACTCATAGCTACAGTTCAGAAAGGATGCTTGCGTTTCAGTATTCAAAATATGATTGTGCTATTGATTCATATTGGTGGATATTATTAAATTGTGCTACATATGAGTGTCAGATCAATTTAGAAGCTAGAATATAAATATCAAATCTGATTATTCAACACAAACACCTCACAATAAACTACTGTGGAAATACCATGATATAGTGATGGAACCAGAAGGAAATACTGTGGTATTTTGATACATACTGAACAATTAACATATTCATGATTTATGCTAAGTATGTAAAAGAAAATAATATCAATTTTAATAATAAAATCAGATTTTTCTACACTAACACTTACAAAAAAGCTACTCTAGTGGTACCATGGTAAAATGATGGTATTATACTTTGATATTTATGATGGTACTGCATGGTTACCATGCTCATGATGAATCCAAGACTGGAAATAAAAAAATCTAAAACTGATAATAGATATCAATAATAATATCTGATTTCTGCATGAACTCTTACAACAAATGGGGTAACATGGTAAAAAAGATAGTTTTTTTTTTATATCTACCATGGTACTGATCCATATACAGTACATTCTAAATTTGTAAGATCACTAATAAAATAACATCAATATCAAAGATAAAATGTGATTTTTCTACACTAATCCTTACAAAAACCATGGTTTTACATGCCACTCAAAGTTATTTTGAAGAATACAATGGTACATGTCCACAATAACAATATTACTGGTCCAAAAAAACAAAAACAAAAAAAACATTGCATTACTGTGTTATCACATCCAAAAAATATGGCAATACCACAGTAGTGTTGTAAGCATAAAATTAGGGATGCACGACATATCGGCCACCATATCGGTATCGGCCGATAAATGCTTATTTTTTCTGTTATCGGTATCGGCCTGATAAGAAAATTTGGCCGATATCTTAAAGCCGATAAATAATGCATTATTTCCTTCAGAGACACTTCAGATGCGCGTTGTTCGTTTGCAGCCTTTAGTGCAATTGTACATTGTAATATTGTGTTTATTTGATGTATATCGGATTTATCTCACAATATGGTTTAGTAATTAAAATAATTTAATTATTGTCCGTGCAGAGGCTATTCTGTTTTATTGATCTGTGGCGCATTCATTTTGATTCTTTACACGTGTAATGATGTCCAGTGACTTGTTTGCATTATTTATGCATTATTTTATTTATTTGTAAGACTTTATGACTAAATTTGGTAAAGGGAGAGTAAAAATATTTTTAAAACGTACACCGTTCAAACTAGGCTGCTTATGTTGAAGTGTTTGGGATGTGGCTTTTAATGATGAGACCTTTTTTGTAATCAGGCTCTCAAAAAGTATATAACAATTTGGATATAGATTTATCGGCCAACATATCGGTTATCGGCTTTCAAAAATAAAGAATAATCGGTTATCGGTATCGGCCAAAATTTTCATATCGGTGCATCCCTACATAAAATATACTTTGCTACACAAATTAAATGTCAAGTACAGCAATCAGGCATTCCTTTAAAACAATAGAGAAACATGAAGGTCAAACACATTAACTAATAACGTCAGCTCAGTAACTCAACAACAACATGAAGCAAAACCAAGAATACAACAATTCGGGCCAAAGAGTCAAACTAAAAATATTCACTCTGCCCTTGCCAAAGACAAAGGGAACATTAATTTGCCCTGTTATTATTTAGAGAGGGCAGGAGGAACAAACCTGAGCCCGTCGTGACCCTGCCACAGTGTTGCAACTTGTTCTAGAGCGATGCCAGCAGAAGGCAGCACCATATGCCCGCAGCCTCGGGCCCGATGCTCTTTCTGCAGCCTAATACGCCTGTCAGGAGACGTTACTGTCACAAATCCTCTGTTTTTCCACAACGTGATTCAAATAAACACATTTTTTCTCTCTTGCTAACAGAATTGTCCTCAGAGATTCCACTTAGAAGGTCAGTATTTGGTTCTACTGGATATTAAGAATTCTTTGATTACTTTTAAAAGCAGGATCATTATATATATATATATATATAAAAAAAATATATATATATATATATATTTTTTTTTTCTGTTTGAAAAAATAGTCTGGCAATTGAGGAAAAACTCAAAGTCTGTAATGTCAAAAAATTAAAGCCTTTATTATGTAAATTGAAATGAGAATGCACAGTGAACCAGCAGGGTAAGTATAATTCTTCTATATCTGCTGTTGCCTGAAAAGAAGCTGACACAATTAATCACATTTGCGATTACATACTGTATTTGTAACAATGACAGACAATTGATTTTTTATTCATATAATTGTAAATATAGAATCAAAAAAAATATTTTTTTAACATATCTTATTTTAAATAACCAAATAATTTATTACCAAATAAAAATGCTGCAACTAAGCCTGGCGTAAACAGCATCACGCAAACTAGCATCGAGTCGACTTCCACACTTCCTCTCGTCACAGGCCACAGGCAAGTTTGGTCCGAGTGGGTCTGACCTTGCCGTTTACTACAAATGACGCCCCCCTTCATCCACAACGACTGGGGTTTTAACTCAACCAGAGACTAAAACGCTCAATAAATCAGTGCCTTCAGCCAACAAGATCCTGTCATGCCTTTAAATTGAAAAAAAAAAGGATGACAAAAAATATCAGCAATGATAATATCAGCGAAGCATACAATTAATAATTTCAAGGGCATTTGTACTAAGATAAGATGCTTATGGGTGATTTTAATACCTCTCCATAAAGGTCATGTGATATCATTCGTGTGAAAGAGCACCGTCACAGTCAAAAGACTAGAGTTGGGGATTATATTCCACGTTTAAGGAAAAAAAATATCAAACGAAAGGTCTAGAGCATTGCAACCTCAGACTGAGAAGAAACATTCCATTAGTCAAAACATTAAAATTCATAAAATAAGCATAAAAATCCCATCCACTGACACACAAAGCTTTAAAACAACAAAAAAAGCATTTCTTATTTCTAATATGTGACCTCAGAGGAAACACTCAGTGTCTTAGTTACTGAAGCACACCAAACGTCATTAGGATGATGTGGATAATTACAGCACATAAGACCTCTTAAGCATGTAATACAGTCTTTTATCTGGAGAAGTCAATCTCTGCGAGGCTGACAGCTAGCAGCATACGATCCCGGTAAACAAATACTTTCACGCGGCACCAAAGTGCCATTAAAGGCCAGAACTGTCAACACAAATTCCACTCTTGCGAGAGAAAAGGAAAGGGAGGGAGAACAAAACGAAAACGAAACCGGAAAAAAAAAAAAAAAAAAGAGGAAGGACTTGATCACCTCTGGTTGCCTTAACGTGCATGAAGGTTGTCATGGAAACATTTCTGTGAAGTTAACATGGATACAAACAGAAGGCTTTCCGGCTTAATTGCCATTAGAGTTTTATGACCCTGTTCAGAGATGTACATTAAAACACACATAGGGTAATACGTTGCTTATTGCGAAAACCCTCAAAACACCTTGAGTTTAAGTTCAGGTGTGCATTTTTTTGTTAGACTCCATATGAAAGAATTAAACTCATTATTTCACTGGATGAAACAGTCCCACCCACATGACTCTCAATACGAATAAAGCACAACCAGCTCGCAGTGGCATCTTAACTCAGACAAATGATGATTTTATTTTTCTCAATGCACACACATTAATCTTAAAAGGATGTGTCTTTTTCCTTTTGACGCAAAGCAGTGCATTGCACACACCCCAGCCGATGATGAATGCCGTAATCAGGCTGCGACTACACAAACATTGAGATAATTCGAATTTAGGCCCCTCTTTCCTGTCGAGGGTCAGCCGTGCCTCCCTCCCGCCACGTGTCGTACGTGAAACATCATGCTCATTGAAACACTGCTAATTAAAATCACCTGGGAAGAACTGCGTGGGGCTAACAAAGGGCCAGGCTTCACGTTACTGAGCACGTCTGGTGCTGCCGAGGTGTGTGTGTGTGTGTGCTTGAAATGTTACTACTGCTATTACGGCCTCTTTGAAGGGACACGGCATTGAGTGACGAAGCGGCGTGATGCACACCTGCCGGAGTGAGACTGAGGTGCTTCTGCAACCAAAACTCTCCGAGCTAATCACAGCCATGATAGGAGCTGTAATACTATACACCTTGTTTAAAAAAAAAAAGAAAGAAAGAAAGTGTCACGTACCCTATTGATTTAGTCCCAGATCCCTTGAACCCACTGAAACTGCACTGGCAGTAGATGTGGCTGAGTCTTAAGAGCAGTGCTGTCCATTAACACTCCTATACATCAACCTTACTGTCCTGACACTCACCTCTCCTGTGAGCAGCTCTAAAGCAATGAAGATTTCACTCCGGAATACAGAACTGGAGCAAGCATCCATGGTAAGATTAATGTTAACCTTGATAATAATAATAATAAAAAAAATTTACTATATATACATACTTTTACGTACTATACTTTATTACTATATATATATATATGTGTGTATGTGTGTGTGTGTTACTTCTCAAATACTAATATATATATATATATATATATATATATATATATATATAATAAATATCACTTTCCATACAGTATTTTTTATGGCGTACTGCGACCCCACGTGACCTCATGTCCACCTGCTGGGTAAACAATCCAGTCATTAGAAGTTGAAGGAGTTTGTTCAGTTTGTCGAGTCTCTTAAATACACTAATAAGAAGAATGCAATATCAATTGTTTCATCTGCTGAAGAGACCAGTAGAGATGAGGAGCAGGAATGTTATTTGAATGTAATGACAGTGTGGTTATTATTGTGCTCACTTGCCAACAGACATAAAATATGAAAAAAATGTTGTTTGAAGAACAGAATTCACAAAAATCTGTCTTTATTCTCTAAGACAGTTTCATCTAGGTGTTTGAAACCAATATGCACATAAAAAAACAGACGTATTTAAAACTTGAAGTTACTTTGATATCGCCCCTTGAGCCAATTTCCCATGTGACAACCAGCTCCGGTCTCTTCTACATGTCCAAACAGAAGCATTGTGTTGTTTCGGAACAGATACACATATATAATTCAAAAGCATTTAATCGAAGCTATCAGGTTCAGCAGAGTTCAACAGACGACATGAACACATCGAAGTGTCACACGTCTACCAGACACTAGTGACCAGGAAGACCAGCATAGTTTGGTAGCACCCACAGCTATTTTTAAGCCTGGCAACCACACAATGTTCAGCTGCAACCTGACGCTCTGTGTCTAGTCACGTTGTGAGTGAGGGTTCCAGGCGGTTAGTGTTGTTCTCTCAGACTTTACCCATCCAGCATTACCCAGGCATGTCTAGGGAAGAGCTTGTACTCTCCATGGTCTCCTGCAACCTGGAGTCTCCTATCTATAGTGACTGGACAATGAAAAACAAGGAAAATGTCAAATTGGAGAAAACGGTGGACAGGGCATTAGAAGGAAGCTCTGGAGATGAATCCGAGGAGGTGGAACCCGAGCCCCCACCGGTAGCCGTACGAAGAAAGGTGTCGTTTGCGGATGCCTTTGGACTGGACCTGGTTTCTGTGAAGGAGTACGACAACCGGGATTCATCAAGGCTGGATGCAGATGGTAGAGAGGGTGAGGAGTACTACATCTCATGCCTCTTCAATGTCCCAGCGTTGCACCAGGACATGGAGGTGAGACTTCAGCAGCAGAAGCTGGAACTGGAGCGCATCGAATTGCTCCCTAGATCCACCACGATCCGGGGCATCGTTCGCGTGCTTAACCTCTGCTTCCACAAGGCCGTCTACATCCGCGTCACTCTGGACGGCTGGCAGAGCCACTTCGACCTGCTGGCGGAGTACATGCCTGGGTCCAGCGATGGCGAGACTGACTGTTTCTCTTTCCACCTGGTGTTGACGCCTCCATTCCAGGTCGAAGGGTTGCGGGTGGAGTTCTGTCTGAGGTACGAAAGTGCTGTTGGAAGCTTCTGGGCCAACAATGGAGGGACGAACTACATTGTCTTCTGCCACCAAAGACGAAGAAGTGATCTGAAAGAGAAAGAGAATGAAAAGGAGAAGTTGGTAGAGGAGAGTAACCAAAAAAGTATCAGGAGCTGCCTTAAAACAATCAGGTGGGGAGCACTGCAAAAACAGACACTAGAGTCATCACTATTACTCATACTTAGTGTTAGGGATTTGAACTTTGGCGTATAATTCAGATGTGTTGAAGTTGAAGAAATGTGTGTTGCTACTTTCACCAAGTAATCACGCTTACAATTCTAGCCTTAAAGGGATAGTTCCCCCAAAAATGAAAATTCTGTCATTAATTACTCGCCCTCATGTCGTTCCAAACCTGAAAGACCTTCGTTCATCTTCAGAACACAGATTAAGATATTTTTGATGAAATCTGAAAGCTTTCTGACCCTCCATAGACAGCAATGTAACTACCACGTTCAAGGCCGGTAGTAAGGACATTAATAAAATAGTCCATGTGACATCAGTGGTTCAACCGTAATGTACGATAAAAAAAGAAAGAAAACGAAAATAACTTTATTCAACAATTTCTTCTCATCCGTGTCAGTCGATGCACATTGACGAGAGTACCACGACATATGCGTAAGAGCCGGCGTTCTGACGTAGAACCCAGATGCGCTGCGACTTGTTTGCAAACAGAGGAATGCACACGGATAAACGTAACATGGAAGAGAAGAAATTGTTGAATAAAGTTATTCTTTTTGTTTTCTTTGTGCACAAAAAATATGCTCGTAGGTTCATAACATTACGGTTGAACCACTGCTGTCACATGTACTATTGTAACGATGCTCTTACTACCTTTCTGGGCTAAAAAATGTTTCAGTTGATTTGCCGTCTATGCAGTGTCAGAAAACTCAATATAGTATAAATATACAAATATCTTAATTTGTGTTCCGAAGATGAACGAAGGACTAACAGGATTGGAACAACATGAGGGTGAGTAATTAATGACAGAATTTTATTTTTTGGGTGAACTAACCCTTTAAAAATGATAAAACAGTCTAAAAAATACCATATATGTACACTGAAAGAACAAAATAGTTGCAATGCAGGAGGGTAATCGCACATCATAAGCTTTGGCAACCATCCAAAACATCCAATTGCATGGCAGCACTAAAAATGACTCAGAACACCTTACAGTACTAAAAAAAACACGGTTAAACTTGTTTAAATGTATTTATTTCCCAATAAAACTAGACGTATTTCTCTGGTTGTCCAATCAAGCACTCTGTTTTGACTGGAGATTGTATGTTTGAACATATGGTTGGTGAGTATAATTGAAAACCTGCCTTATATTTACAGTAAAAAGAACTACTCGGACGCGACACCTGCAGAGGCGAGTGGTGAGACCTCAGGTGGGTTTCTTATGCGGAGATCTGGGAATGGGGAACTTTGATTCTGAAGATGAGAGACCGAGTTTGAGTTTGTTTTTGTTTTTTTCCAGAACAAGTCACACCCAAGGTCGGGCATACTAGGGAGAACAAAACAGAGAAAGAAGCAGGAATCAATTCCTGGAAATCCCTTAAGGACTGCTGCAAAACTCTGGTAGGGTCAATGAGTGCTCAGAGACAAGGTTCAGAGACAAAGACAGGCATTTAGAGAGGTAGTCCACCCATAAAAGGGGTAGTTTGCCAGTTTGTAGTTTACTGATAAATATACAGCGTTATTGGATGAACAATCTCTTTAAATTCAAAGCAGAAACTTATTAGTAAGGATAAATTCATGCATTTTGCAACATTATATTCCACTGAATAAGTGACTCTTGTTACAAACATGACATAATAAAGTCTGCTGAAAACCACCTTTTTTCACAATTTTTTGATAGGTGGATCGTCGTAGGAAACGTCAAGCTGCTCGTTTGGCTCGCGTGCAGGACTACTTTGCTCAGAAAGCAATGGAAACCCAGATGGGATGTAATTCCAACACAGATGAAAGTACCACATCCATCCCAAAGCTGTCTATACCAAGTAGAACTGACTTGCCAGTTGTCAACAGCCGACAAGGATGCAGTATGGACACGCCACCAATACTAATGTACCACCAGATCCCTTTGCTTTCCCTGGATTGGAGCAGTACCACAACAACACCCCCCCAAGCAAACCCTCCAGATGCCTGCAGTAAAACAAGACATCAGGTTGAAGATCGCCTAGCCATATCTGCTTCTGGGGCCTGGGAAACTTTTCTTAACAGCACTGATATGCAGCACCAAGTATGTGTTCCTCCAGAGTCAGAAGTTGTAGTCCCAATGGAGGATGAGGGAGCTGAGAAAGACCACAGTCAAGAGTCTCCTGACAGGAAAGCAATGGAAACTGTAAATTCTGTTCCCGTAGAGCAATCAAAGGATCTCAGCACGAGTCCTAGAGATCAGGTTGTGGATTACCAACTAGTGAAAGAGCCAAGGGTCACTACCCTACCATGTTCTGCACAGGGATCGGAGCCAGAGAGGGCGGGAAGCGAGTTAGAGGCATCTCATGACCGCCAAGCCCCACATCAAGAGCACACAAGCGGATCTTTGAGTCAAGACACGACCAAAGCAAACCCTGGGGACAAAACTCGAACCGCATGTGACACCGAGACTCAGAATTCAGAAGCCGGAGATGGAATCTCACCTGAAGAATGCACAGGCAGCTCCGACACCTCAAAGGTTAAAGAAAACACACAGAGAGCGGTCAAAGACTCCCTGACATTTACGGGGATCATGGACGTGCCATTCACAAATAGACAGGCCGAGGGATCTTCTTCAGAAAGGAAGGATATAAATAAAGATGCTAGCGAGGAGCAGGTGGAAATGAGGGCGTTCTGTAGAGAACTACATGAAGAGGACACGGAAAGCAGTAGAAAAGGACAAGATGAGACAACTACGGATCACAGCGCAGAAATACAGAGCGTTTCATCGTGTGAGAGCGAGGCATTTAATAAGAACGAATTATGCACGTCGAACAAGAGTTTTAACAAAGACAATTCAGAGCTACTGAAAAATGAAGAGAGGCGTTTTGAGACAAATGAAGGACTTAAAATGAAGGAGCGACTGAATGAGACGACTATAGAAGCTGCTAGTGTTGAAGAGGATGAAATGCATTCAGAAGAGCTTATAGAGGCCTCCCGAGCAGTGGGTGACAATTGCACAGATGGAGAAGAGAAAGAGTTTGAGATTCATGCTACCACATTTGCACCCGCCCACTTACCTCCCTATCCAACTGTTAGCACTGACCCATCCAGGCCCCTCCTTCGGACAGCATCTGCAAAGGAAACTTCTGCAGAGGAGGACTTTGAGCTTGGAAAGACCCTCAGAAACTTTCAAGAACCCCAGCGACTGGACGGAGAGGATGAACTCTCCACGCCGTTACCCAGCATTCACATGTCCTGGGTGGGCGGCAACAGCAGTAGGCTGTTGAGAGAATTCTGCTCGCTGGGTCACACGGCCAAGGCTCTTGTGTATGCTATTCTGTTTGTGATCTTCATAACGGCGTATCTCTACGACCTGCCAACATGCATGGCACTCTATCTGTTTTCTCTGTGCTGGTGGTGCAGCCAGGGTATGAAGCAACGTCTGGATGTGGCTGTTGATGTGGACTGAGACCAGACAGGAAGTTCTTGAAAGGTTGTTGTCAAATTATGTGCGACTCTGAAATGAAAAGTGACTTGGGCCCAAAATCACTTGATAAAATGAGATTTGATGAGGTTTCTTTCTTGTCACTTTTCCATTAAAAGTCCCATTTGAAACAGGAGTCTTTTAATATAATACTAAACTCAAACTAGAATAGTGGATATGTGCTAATCCAGTTTTGAGATATAATTAAATGACAGAAAACATTCTTATAATGTCAAAGGCAACAATTGCTTTCACAGATATATCTCCATGATATACAGTTCCAGTCAAAAGTATAGATACAACATTTTTGAGTTTTTAATTACTCTTTTTTTTTTTGCCTTGTTTTCCAGTAAAAATATCCCAAAATTCATAAAAGAAGATAAGATTACTTCACAAGCAACAGTGCATAAGATATGAAGACTTCTGATTTATAGTGCATCGTGTATAAGTATAAAATAAAATAAAAAATCGGACAAAATACACTGTTATAAAAACTAAAAAAAACAGTCTTTAATATCATGCATTGTTGCTTCTTAAGGAAACTTAAGGATTTTAAGATATTTTAACCGGAAAATGACACAAAATATTTTTTGCTGTAACACTTTAGTATAGGGACCAATTCTCAATATTAACTACTTGCTTATTAGCATGCCTATTATTAACATATTGGCTGTTTATTAGTACTTATAAAGCACATATTCTGCATGACCATATTCTACATCCCTAATCCTACCCAATACCTACACTTGACTACCTTACTAACTATTAATAAGCAGCAAATTAGGAGTTTATTGAGACGAAATGAAAAGTGACACAAAGTGATTCTATGGGCCCAATATCACTTGACAAAATGAGGTTTAAGAGGCATTTTTGTTGGTTTCTTTCTTCTCAATTGTGTTCCCATTAAAAGTCCCATTTAAAACAGGAGTCTTTTAATGTGATACTTAACTAAGCGAGAATTGGACTTTAGAAATAAAGTGTGACCTTTTTTGCAAACAAATTCATACACCTAAGCACAGTTTAATTATGACTGTACACAAAATAATTTCTTCATGAGCCTTAGTATTAAAAAGTGTCACAAGGAACAATATTCAGTCCAAACTTTTGACTGGTACTGTACCTTTATGTAATGTTTTACTGGGTTCATACAAAGGCACGTTGAATGCACTGAGGACACAGCTGAATTTCATGTCTCTTTGGGGATGTGTGTGACTGACGTGACATTTCCTGCCAATCCCATGATGTCTCTGTTCCCAAAAGAGAGAGGGAGAGATACGAGGTCTGGGGAAAGGACGGGGCTTCTCGCCCTTCTGATCTGTGAACATAACTCTAAGTAATTCATACCTAAAAGCCTTAAAAACATAGTTTATACACAAGTGAAAATTACCCTCATTTACTCACAATCACGTCTGGTGAAACACAAAATGAGTTTTGCATGCTCTTCTCCATGCAGTTACAACAAATGGAGACCCAAGCTTTAAAATGCCATTAAAACATCATAAAGTATCATAAAAGCAGTCCATATGTGAATACGGTGCAATCTATAATGAGCCTAATTTACATAGAAACATGGTGTGCTTGGGCTCAAAAGAATGGCACGATTTTTACGCCTCGTTGAACTGGATTATGGGTATTTAGTGAGACAGACGCATAATTTTGAGCTGAAATACGACACTGTTTATTGAATTTGCCAGTGTGTTGGTCTTTGCATGTGCTTGTTTTAGTTGTGGGCAAATGCATGATCTCTGTTTATATGTGAGTGTGTAATAGAGATGTGTGTGTGTGTGTGTTGCTGCAGTCATATGATCCAGTCTACTATGACTCTGACATTTCGGTGTATTTAAGAGGACAGCATAAATGTACACAATGAACCAAGCTGGTTTATGCTGGTTAGAGCTGGTCTGGTGACTGGAAGAGCAGAAAAAGTATACTGTATTACCATCTAATGACATTCAAAGGGCATCTAAACGTCTCAAATGTGTTTTTAAACTTATCTATGGCTAATAATGTCATAAAATGCACATTTATGTGCGGTCCTTCTGTTTTATGTATTTACATTGCATACAGTGCTTAACCCTTTGCAGATGATCTAAGCATTCACACATGGTATTTTATGTTGGTTTGCAGTAGAAAAAAATGAAAGCAAATGAAAAACCTCATCCCTCCCTGTACACATTTATATAGTGTTATGTATGTTACCAACAGGATGTAGAGCGGCGTTCTGCAGACTCTGCAGAAACGGTGGAAACTGCAGAAGCAATCAAGTTAAACGACTGTCCTTTCATGCTATTCACAATAACGCAACTTTTGATAAATAACCACAGTTGCTAAGTTTACATGCAGCCTAATGATTCATTAATAATTTGACTAATAGTGCAATCAGAATGAAAAGCCATCATGTGGCTTGAGAAGGTAGGTCAGAACTGCACAAAAAAGACCTCTAAAACCACTCAGCCAGACCAGCAAATCATCTTAGTCTAGTTTAAGAAAGTTAAGGATCTGACTAATTTGATTCAACTGGGCAAAATTGCAATTGCAATCTGACTGACAAAGGTGCTGCAGATCTTAACATAACACGGCAAAAAAAAACATCTTAAACCTGCCTAAATCGGTTCGCTAGTCCCCATGTTTTAGAGAGGTTTGGAGCACTTTTCAGCCAATCAGACTGGGAAACTAGATGGGCGACCATCTAAGATCATTATAAACCAGCGAAGACCAGCAGGACCATTTTAGGCTGGTTCCAGATGACCTTTTCAGCAGGGTAAATCTTAAAATATATCTTAAAATGTTAAGATTCAGGACTGAAGTCTGATTAAATTGACAGAGTTAACAAATTAACATTTTAAACCAGCTTAAACTGGATTGCTAAAACCATTATAAACTAGATAAGACCAGTAAATCATTTTAGAACTTTTTTAGCAGATTTGGAATGACAGTTGGATTAAATTAACAGAGGTACTGCAGATTTCTACATAACCTGGAACAAAAATATCTTAAACCAGCCTAAACTGGTTTGCTGGTCTTAGCCGGTCTTCTGGGTTTCAGAAAAGTTTGGTGCATTTTTCTGCTTGTCAGACTTGGAGAACAGATTGATGACTATCTAAGACCATTATAAAAGACAAAGTCTTTGGCTGGTTTAAGCTAACATTTTCAGCAGGGTAAACATTAATATATATCTTAAAACCTCTAGATTCAGAATTACAGTTGGATTTTACTGACAGAGGTGTTGCAGACTTTAATACAGCCTAGAAAAATAACATCTTAAAATCTTAGCTGGTCTGCAAGCCTGCTCAGACTAATCTCTTTGCAGGTTTTTTAGAGAGGTTTAGAGCACTTCTCTACTAATCAGACTGGCAGAACAGATGGACAACCACCTAAGACCATCATACACCAGCAAAGACCAGCAGACTATGGTTTAAGATGCCATTTTCTCCAAGGAAAACTTTAAATTCAACGTTGTTACTGTAAATTATCTTTGCATGCACATACATTTTGTTCCCAACACACATGACATGAATCTAAACATACATTTTCATTATATTGTAAAGTTGAGCATATAATGGATTCAGAATCTGCATTCAGACATCGGATTGATGAAAACAGACACATAAATTCTTACTCATTAAGTCTCTATTCACTCTGTACTATCAGTCAGTCAACTGAAGCTTGTCTGTCACGAGGATCCAAAACCCTCTGAACTCCTCGAGGTCAGAGCTGAGAATGAACAGAAGATGAGAAAGAGATATAGTGAAGGAGGAGAAGTGTTGTAGAGAAGTGTGCCCATGGACCCCTAGGGGCCTCTGTGGTGCCCTGGTGGCGCTGGCTCCAGTGGATGAATCACGATGAGGTGTCGGCTTGTGCGGCACGGGCCCTCAATGCGAGGAGACAGGTTGCTCCTGAGACAACGTCCCGTGGGAAACAGGGGTTGACCTCTCTCTCTCACTCACTCATTCTTTTATCTTCTGCGGTTTGTCACAGGGCCAGTCTGGACAGCCACTCGTCCTGAGCCAATCACTTCAGTTTGTTTTTATGGTAATTAGTCATCTGTGAGTTCACAAAAGAATGCAATCAGCAGTGCGCATGTACCACGGCCCCGGATACCTCGGCAGCAGTCTATACCGATTAGTGAAGTGCCAAGATGAATGAAATGTTAGCATAGTGTTGGAGCTGTGGGCTAGAGGTTGATGCACGGTGCAAGCTTCTTTTTTTTTTGGGACATGGGACCATAGCAACAACATTTTGTTTCAGACATCTGCATTAGAATTCCCAAAAGTACTTTTTATAAGGAAAACCACTGAGCTGTGGTGCTCATACGGAAAATGTTATTTCGAATCTGACTCGCAACAGTTTCCAAACTCCATTTCCCATCATTTCATCTCCTTTGCTTTCATGCAAGATTTTATCCTCATTATTATTGTTTATAATAATTTATTATTATTAAAAGTTACGTGATTAGTGGCCAAGTATGGTGACCCATACTAGGAATTTCTGTACTTCTATTTCTGTATATAGTACATTATTCAATTTTTCTTTTTTTAAATTATATTAGTGTTATATTACATACCTACTGTGTTATTCCTATGTATGTCTGCCTTTCGGCACTGGAAGCTCCTGTCGTCAAGTCAAATTCCTTGTGTGTGTAAACATACTTGGTAATAAAGCTCTTCTGATTCTGATTCTGATTCTGAATTAGTGCTCTGCATTTATCCCATCCTAAGTGCACACACACAGCAGTGAACACACACCGTGAACACACACCTGGAGCAGTGGGCAGCCATTTATGCTGCGGCGCCCGGGGAGCAGTTGGGGGTTCGGTGCCTTGCTCAAGGGCACCTCAGTCGTGGTATTGAAGGTGGGAGAGGGTGCTGTACATTCACTCCCCCCACCTACAATTCCTGCCGGAATGGGTTACAAGTCCGACTCTCAAACCATTAGGCCACGACTTCCCTTGTTGTTGCGACTACTACTAATAAAATGTTTTATCTATCTATCTATCTATCTATCTAATCAGATATGTTCTCAGTGTAAACAGACACATTACTTGTAGCTGAAAACTTGACGCATCACGCCTGGTCAGAAGACGTGTTAACATTAACATTTTTTTTTTTTGCATGAGAACAGTTTACTGCAAGACTTGGAGAGAGGTGAAAACTGGATGATTCATCCCAACTGTTCCGAGAGAGTTTCACTCCCCCGCTACTCTCAATGTTCCGTCTCATTCTCTTTCACTCTTTCACACACACGTACACTGTGAGATTGTGAATGTCAGATGAGTATGTCTCAGTGTGTCATGCTCTTTTATTCCTGTGCTCTTTCTGTTACACACACACACACACACTCTCTTCCTGTACCTCAATAATGATGTGTTTTATTCTATACAGTCCACTCTCACTTTATATTAGGTGTCTACAACTACTTTGTGCTTGTTCAAAAATAGTGAACCGTTGTAAAAATGTTGTATGCTAGAGAAGGGGTGGTGGTTTGGTTAGGCTTAAGGGGTAGAGGTAGGGTCAATAGTGTAATTATTAATGTAACGACTAAAATTAATTAGCATACAGTATATTTACAGTATAATTAGAGGAAGGTATTTTTTAAATATAATACAATGTAAAAACATGTATATTCATTATATCAAATAATTCATTTAAATGTAAGTACACAGTACCTCAAGACATAAAGTGGGTCCTACACTCAGACTCAATGCCACATAATTACATATAACTGGGAAGCATTATCAAAGCAAAACCCTTACAAAAAGTACTGTGGTGGTACCATGGTACAGTGATGGTATGTTCCTAATAACTACCATAATTAAGTACAATTCATGTACCAAGGTAGCATAATGAAGTTATTAAAGTTATTAAACAAGTATTAAATGATTGCCATTCATATACAATGGTATTTACATGGTACTTAAAAAAAACTAAAAAGTAGTATATTAGGTATATACCCAAAAAAAAACACAGTTACATGTATAAATAAATAAATAAAAAATACTGTTATTATTATAAATTATTAATTAATTAAAATGTATGTAATGTATTAAAAATAAATGAGTAATTTAACCTCCTGAGACCCTGCATCCTCATATGAGGACATTATATTTTAGTGAATTTCTCTGAGACTATACATGCCACAGTTGTAAGTCTGGATGTCCTGTACAGAGCACATTCAGGGCTTTTCAGAGATACTAAATGTTTGGATGTTTCACCATCACCACCCCCTCTCCTTGGTCTTCAAAAATGTCTGATATTAATTTAGTGACACTCTTATGGAAATATGATAATATTTTGTAATTGTCATTTAAATCGGACACATTTTTAAACTGTGTGTCATAAATCAACATCTCAGGAAAATGTTATGGGGTTTCAAATCAAAATATGACTTTCTGTTACGAAACAGGAGGTTGATTTCATACATGTCCTCATATGAGGACACCGGGACTAAAAGCATGTTTATTACGCATTTTGGGAGACACAACAAATTAATAGGGAAAGAAAATATATTTCAATATTCCTATGAAATATTATATATTATTATGAAAATCTTGTCAATTATTACTCTCAATATTACACTTCTTTTTTCATTACATGTGGCCCCAAAACACATTAATATGCAAATTAGATTTAGTTTATAGATACATTATATATAATGAGAAAACCTGTTTGTGGCCATTTTACACACATTTTGCATGAAGAAAAATGGTATATCAAATCATTCTGTTACAACATAGTTGAGAATTATCTTTATACAAAGTTTGGTAAAAAAAAAATCCTGAAAACTAAAAATTTTTTGGTGATTAAAAAAAAAATTGTTTTTGCATATGCATGTTGATTCATTTATTTAGATTTTTTTTTAAAGAAATTGAGTCCCGATGTCCTCTACCAAGGACGTAGCATAACTTATGAATGAAATATCATTTTTAATTTGTTTTTGTTTACATTTTTTTAATGCTCTAAACAATGTAATGACATCAAAAAATACAATTTCTTTCCTAAAATGTTTTGCCGGGTCTTAAGAGGATAATTTATTACAAAGACATTTATAGTAATACATTTTAAATACTACTACGACTACTACTACTACTTCTATTACTACTACAAATAATAACAGTAATAGTAAATTATTACTATAGGTAGACAAAAAGTAATTGGTACCCTTACCAAAAAGTAATAATGTATTAAAAAAATTAATGTATAGTAATAAATTATGATTTATTGAAAACAAATGTGTAATAATAATAATAATAATAATAATGGTAGGACAAAAAGTTATCGGTTGTTATTGGTACCCTTACAAAAGTACTATGGCATTGTAAACATTGTTAACTTGGTACTCCATAATACTTCCAAGACTATTACCATGGTACCATATCCAAAATGCATTTCTAAAATACCATGGTAATTTCTAAACAACCATAGTAATGCCAAAGTACCTTTTTATTGTTAGTGAAAGCAGATGTGTACTGCAGTGATATACGGCTTCGTTAGGGTCACAGCTCTCTACACACACACCGACACACATCCAAACACATCCGAAGGCGCTAAAGAAGGCTGCAAATGGATTGAGGAAGTGTCTCCTCCGTCCACTGGAGCCTCAGCGCTTTCAATCACCCGCTCCAGGCACAACTCAACGCTCGGCTCCACAGCCATCGAATTACGCTTTATTATCACTCCCTGTCCAACACATTGGCCCCAACATGACATCCATCTCCTCCACTGCAGCGTTCACCGCCTGACAAGTGCTCAGACCAGGCGTAAACACAACCTCTGCCGTCATTCCCATTGCTGAAGGCAAAAACGCAGCACAGATGCTCGGCTCCGAGTCCAGCCTGAAAGGAAGAGACCAGCGAGACGCTTGTTTGTGGAGATGAAGAGGAGGTGTGTTGGATAATGATGGCTAGTTCGTGATGGGTATATTTGGTGTGGAGAGTAGGGGGAAACACAAGTAGTAGACGTCTGGGGAGATTCGATTAAAACAGGCTTTATTCTAATACCTACAGGAATAAAGAATAATTAGGTAGCGATGCATTCGGCATGGGAGCTGTGAAAAGTCACCATGTTTATTCAGGCTAAAAAAACTTTCAGCTTATGCCGACAGCAGAAGCCACGTGCAGTAATGATGAAGTGCAGAGATGCTATGTGTGAGATATTATTCTTGTGCATTTTGTCCCCACAGCCGTCAACGACTGTCTGTTCGCACAAAATCAGAAAATAAGGCTTGAGGCGATCTCAAAACGTCTGGCTTCCTCTTTTGATGCGCACACACATTTGCTAACATCATCCGTTCCATACAGCGCAGAGAACGTCGCCAGTGATTCACATGGGGTCACATCACAGGGTTCTGAGGCTGCATATGTTACCGTCACACGCAATAGAGAGATCAGACCGTGAAGGCATTTCAGTGCAACATCTAACGGTGGAATACGGAAAACTTCAGGACTGTGTTTCTCAACATGTTCCACTGGTGACCAGTGTGCAGAACTGAGTTTTTTTTCTGCTTCATGCTGTCTTGTAAACAAGCTGAAGTTGCTGACGATTACATCAGCAATGGTAATTAATGTCGATGACAACATTTATTCTCTTCCTCGTTGGAATTCTGACTAGGCTGCCAAAACGTGTCGGTTTAAATAAAGTTGAAGTCCTCCAACCAGTAACTGTTGCTGGTTTATCTTCTCAAGAGAGGTTTGCGACGTCGATGTGCAATAGCGTGTTGGATAGTGAATTTACACCAGAATAAGCTTACAAAAAATACTATGGTACAGTGATAGTATCAGATAGTTTTACTATGCTATTTGCATGCGTATTATGGTACTGAAAATCACTTCAATAAAAAATACAAAAAATACCAAAGTGCTGTCATGGTATTTTGGATGTAAATATATACCGGTAAATATGTTATAAATATGTAAAAGAAAGTTGGTAAATACCATAGTATGGTTCAAAGTACCATAGTATTACCATTTGATACCAGCACTATACCATAGTAATATAGTATATATAATAATAATAATAATAAAGATATATAATATAATACAATTATTAAATGAAACTATGTAAACTCGATTCCAAAAAAGTTGGGACACTGTACAAATTGTGAATAAAAACAGAATGCAATGATGTGGAAGTTTCAAATGTCAATATTTTATTCAGAATACAACATAGATGACATATCAAATGTTTAAACTGAGAAAATGTATCATTTTAAGGGTGGCAAAAGCTTCATTTTGTGCTCAGTGACCCATTTTTGTGTTGATTTTGATTTTGTGTTTGTTTTGGATTATTGTCCTGATGGAAGATCAAACCAAATTTTTATCTGTTGGTATTTGATAGAATCCATGATCCCATGCATCTGAACAAGATGTCCAGGACCTCCGGCAGAAAAACATGCTGGAGTTGGATGCTGGATGAGCGAGGAGAATTTTTCTTGAAACCCTCCCGAACAACATGATGATGTAGAGGCTGTTTGATCTTTTTTTAGGCTTTCTGACCCCAAGACTCAACTAATCTCTGCAATTCTCCAGCTGTGATCCTTGGAGAGTCTTTGGCCACTCAAACTCTCCTCCTCAGCGTGCATTAGGATGATATAGACACATGTCCTCTTCCAGGAATATTTGTAACATCTTTAATTGATTGGAACCTCTTAATTATTGCCCTGATGGTGGAAATGGGGATTTTCAATGCTTTAGCTCTTTTCTTACAGCCACTTTCTATTTTGTGAAGCTCAACAGCTTCTATATTCTTTGGTTTTACTCCTTGTGATGGATGATTAGGGGAATTTGGCCTTTGTGTTCCTCATATTTATAATTCTGTGGAACAGGAAGTCATGGCATGAAGTCATTTCATGCTCCTAGTCACCCTGGTGTGCTAAATTTTTTTTAACTATGAATAAGAATGTACTTCAGAGAACTTTTACTCATAAGAATTTCTAGGGGTGCCAATAATTATGGCCAACATACATTGGAGAGGTTATTTCATCATGAGATTTTCTCCCCACTTTCAATTGGTTTACTTCAATGATAGGTTAGAATTTTGTGAATGAAAGATCAAAAGGATAAACAATGCAGATTTATTTTCACAGCCGCCTTTGCTCATATTTACCAAGGGTGCCAATATTAGTGGAGGGCACTGTAGAAGACTGCTACTTAGCATGCTAACTAAAATGTAACCTCATAAGTGACTGGTTTGAGATGTTCTTCATTGGCAGCAACTCTGTTAATCCTACATATACATATGATACACAGACAGTTGGTGGAATATTATTTTTTCTGGTTTCTACAATTTTTTTAACAATTAATAATATAAAATTAACTATATATATATATATATATATATATATATATATACATATATATACTGTTATCATGATAAACAATTACTGATACAGTGAAATAAGATATCCCACTCCTATTTTTTATTGTATTTGGCAAAAGAAGAAAGGTGATTAAAATCTATCATAATAAAAGGAGAATCATGTGCAGTATTAGACAGATTTGACTGACAAAACACTATTGTAAGCCTGACTAGTGCTATGGTGTTATCATGAGCACAAAGAGGCTCTTTATTCTATTTATTCGACAGTCTTTTAAAGCAGCTCATAATTCATCTGCACATTTTAAACTTCATGTTAACATTTAGTAGATTCTCTGAAAACAATATTTCAGTCATGACAACTCTCGGAAAATTTAACATGGTGATGAATATGCAATCAAATCTGCTGCATCCACCATTGTTTATAGCAATGCATTTCAGTGTTACATTAAATAAACAGTCAATTGTTCAATTTTCAGTACAAACAAAAATATGCAAATATAATTAACCACAAAATTCCACATTGACCAAATTTTTACACTCTATCAAGTAATTTCAATAGCATTTCAAAAGAAGTATTTCAATCCACACGATGAGGGCAAAAGATTTCCCCACAGAGATTTCGCATCAGGTTCAAATTGTTTATGCAACTTCACCGCGTTGACCAAAGGAAAGTTGTTTCGGTGTAAGCTATGTAAATTGTCAATGGACATTTTTGGTCCGAGAAATTTCACCAAAATTTCACAATTATTTTGAAATCAGGAGCATGCCTATGATCCCTAAATATGTTGCTTATATGAACAGCTACAGTGTGTGGTCGGACTGGTCCCTTTCTGCATAGAAACACTTACTTACACTCAGTCACACAGGCCAACACAAGCGCACCCCAGGCCGTTTGTGCTTTTCTTAAGTGAAAGCAGTCGCTGGACTCCATATGGGTAGGTAATGATGGCTGAAGTGGAAGCCGTCCAATCAGATGGTTTTCACAGCTGTCACAGAGCTATAGGAGCCATCACATATCACGTCTCCATGGCCTATGCCTGGCATAAGTGTATGAGGGGGCGGAAAAGCTCCCTTCCAGACCTGATAGGTTGCCATAGAGACTGTCTTTGCATTGAATCGATATAGCCATCTAAAAAAAAGCCATGCAATTCAGCTGTAGCCCAGAAAAATCAAATGAAACATGCCAGACTGCTCAAGACAGATTCAGCTTGATTTGTAAATACGAAGGCTGTTTGCATTTTAATAATTCCCATTTGGTTCGGTCTGCTCGTGTTTGGGAGGACAAACGGGCATGTAGAGGTTGACCGAGTCCCGTCAAACAACAAAATCAATTAAGTCTCCAGCTCTCTGAAGCACTATCGAGCATTGCGGTATTTTACATTGACGTACACATGGGATTAGCATACAAGTGATTTTGCTAATGTCTGTCCAAGCGTTTTAGTAAACAGCTCCGATCACCTTAACATTCTCAGTCATTACCAAAATGACCAAAATATACACATATTCGCAAGAAAGGGTAGTTTGTCTGTAAAGTGCATGAAATTGAATTCGCTCCACATTCGTTTGAGACATCAGGAATGGACCTGGCCTCATTTCACAGCGAATGGAAAAGGATTCCAGCTTAAACAGGCACAGAGTGTCATCGGGGAGTGAGAGGAAGAGAAAGAGAAAGAGAGAGAGGAGGGATGTCCTTCTTCATGCACAGACACAAGGAATACTTATCAGCCGCTCAGAGACACCCGAACACATCAGGATAGACTCCACCAATGGCAGCTCACACGTGTGGTGATACGGAGGGTTTCCAAGGCTACCCCACCCCCCTCGTCTCCATCGCCTCTGCCTGAATGTCAAACCACTAATAAACGTGACTGGAACAGCTCCATCGGCTCACAACCCTCTGTGTGCCTTCATCTAAGATCCACAGCATATGAGGTCTAAAATGCATTCAGATCCGACCGAAACTACATTTTTATGTCCTCTGAAGAAAATGTGAAAGGTGCTTTCCTCATTGCTAGGGTATTCTGGGTGGTCGAAAGAGTCCATTTCCTAAGTCTCTGTGAAATTGTGGTCAATAGAAATGTCTCGGGTGCTCCTTCAAAGGGAATCTTTTTGCCAGAATGTTTTTTTTGCCAGTTTTATGGTAACTGAAAACCATATCAGTTTTTGGTAACACTTTACTTAAAGCCTTTATGTATAATAGATTACATAATGTAATTTATTAATGAATCAATCATAATCTTTCGGATGAGACGTTAAACCGAGGTCCTGACTCTCTGTGGTCATTAAAAATCCCATGGCACTTCTCGTCAAGAGTAGGGGTGTAACCCCGGTGTCCTGGCCAAATTGCCCCCCTGGTCTTTGTCAATCATGGCTTCCTAATAATCACCAACCACTTGATTGGCTCTATGACTCTCTCTCCTCTCCACCTGTAGCTGGTGTGTGGTGAGCGCACTGGCGCCGCTGTCCTGTGGCTGCCGTCGCATCATCCAAGTGGATGCTGCACACTGGTGGTGGTTGAGGAGAGACCCCCCCACATGATTGTAAAGCGCTTTGGGTATACAACAATACACAATAAAGCGCTATGTCTGTAAAGTGCATGAAATTGAATTCGCTCCACATTCGTTTGAGACATCAGGAATGGACCTGGCCTCATTTCACAGCGAATGGAAAAGGATTCCAGCTTAAACAGGCACAGAGTGTCATCGGGGAGTGAGAGGAAGAGAAAGAGAAAGAGAGAGAGGAGGGATGTCCTTCTTCATGCACAGACACAAGGAATACTTATCAGCCGCTCAGAGACACCCGAACACATCAGGACAGACTCCACCAATGGCAGCTCACACGTGTGGTGATACGGAGGGTTTCCAAGGCTACCCCACCCCCCTCGTCTCCATCGCCTCTGCCTGAATGTCAAACCGCTAATAAACGTGACTGGAACAGCTCCATCGGCTCACAACCCTCTGTGTGCCTTCATCTAAGATCCACAGCATATGAGGTCTAAAATGCATTCAGATCCGACCGAAACTACATTTTTATGTCCTCTGAAGAAAATGTGAAAGGTGCTTTCCTCATTGCTAGGGTATTCTGGGTGGTCGAAAGAGTCCATTTCCTAAGTCTCTGTGAAATTGTGGTCAATAGAAATGTCTCGGGTGCTCCTTCAAAGGGAATCTTTTTGCCAGAATGTTTTTTTTGCCAGTTTTATGGTAACTGAAAACCATATCAGTTTTTGGTAACACTTTACTTAAAGCCTTTATGTATAATAGATTACATAATGTAATTTATTAATGAATCAATCATAATCTTTCGGATGAGACGTTAAACCGAGGTCCTGACTCTCTGTGGTCATTAAAAATCCCATGGCACTTCTCGTCAAGAGTAGGGGTGTAACCCCGGTGTCCTGGCCAAATTGCCCCCCTGGTCTTTGTCAATCATGGCTTCCTAATAATCACCAACCACTTGATTGGCTCTATGACTCTCTCTCCTCTCCACCTGTAGCTGGTGTGTGGTGAGCGCACTGGCGCCGCTGTCCTGTGGCTGCCGTCGCATCATCCAAGTGGATGCTGCACACTGGTGGTGGTTGAGGAGAGACCCCCCCACATGATTGTAAAGCGCTTTGGGTATACAACAATACACAATAAAGCGCTATATAAATGCATCATTCATTCATTCATTCATAATCTGCATTGTAACATATATTGTCATAAATTATTATAACCTAATTTAAAATGCATAGAGTAAGAATGAATTGATAAGTGTTATAATGCATTAATTGTGGTTACAATTATTCATGAGATTTTATAATTTTATAATGCAGTATACATAAAGGCTTTAAGTAAAGTGTTAATAAATTTTTTATCCATCATATTCAGGTTGCACACCAAACTTAGGCTGCTACTTTGCAGCCATTAAAAAAAACATGTTCTATATAATATGCATGTGTGTAGAATAAATGTAATCTGAACATACTACAGTACATCCGTCATGTTTCGTCACTACACTGCCATTCACAAATCCTTTCCCATGGCTTTATGGGATAGTAAAGTGTCCATTGGATGCGCATTTTGGATGTTGTAGGTCAAGAGGGGTACTCTTTTCACATACCAAGAGCAATAGATGTTTTTTTTTTAGCAAGCATTACTATAATAAGATCCATCAGCTACAAATACCCAGAAGGGCACCTTTTGGTCAAAGCTATTGAGCAAATGTAGTTCTTGAGGTGATACTCTCTGTTCTCTTTGGAAATTTTGAGAGAATCCATGCGTACCGAAGATCTCAACCACGTGCCTTTGGCTTGTCAATTTGAGAGGCAAATTTAGGTTTCATCTTTGTCAGGATGGGTTCCAAGAGCCAAAATTGAAACCGTAATAATATGAGCTCTTATAAATTACTACATTATCTTCACTGAATACATGAATAGTACTATATAAAACCAAGGGAGTTCACGGTTTCCTGCACAAACATGATGCCTCAAATTGTGACACTTATTGAGGTGTGCCATTACTTTTGTAAAAAATTCACCAAGCAAATTTTCATACAAAGAATGAGGGACCTGAGCCATATCTAGAGACTAGAAAGAAAGCACCCACCTAGTAACCACTCAGAACAGCTTAACAACGTCACAGCAACAACCTGGCACCTTAGAGATTTGTGGATTTTGCACAAGCAAGTGCCAAATGTTTTCTCCAGAAAATGGTTTGAATTAAAAGAGCATCACAAAAACAGATAATATGGTTCTTGTTGAGTCAACACTGATAGTCCTTTTGTTTAGACACTCCAGTGTGAGTGTTTGTGTACATCGCTTTGCTGTTTTGTGGGCGTTTGGTTCATTAATCCGACTCTTTGGCCCAGTGGGGTACTGGTCTGTTATGGAGCAGTGATAATGCATGCAAACGATCTGCATCTCCAAACCAGCAGAAAGAATAAACAGCGTCAGATATCGACCCCATGTATTATGGGAGAGTGAGCCTTTTTCTCACAAATGCTGGTTGAAAACTGAATGGGAAACAGTTTGTTTGAAACTTTAGGGGAGACAAATCACAAATGACTTCTCTTTAATATCTCAAATGTTTCTCCTAGACAGCAGTGAGACTAAATAAAGAGCAAATGGTGACTTCTCAGAAGAAAAAGACCCAGACCCATATGTACTGTATCTCCTCTAGACTATACTCAGGTTTGTAATCGAAAGTCTCTAGATCACAATATAAACTCAAATTTCTCATCAAATTCCTCCAGTGCAGTTATCTGAGATATGCCAACAACATTCATTTTATAGCTGAAAAAAATCCATCTTAAACCAGCCTAAGGTGGTTTGGTGGTCTAGCCCGGACAAGCTGATCTGTTGGCTGGCTTTAGAACAGTTCTGGGCACTTTTCAGCTGGTCAGCACAGCTTAAAACAGCTAAGACCAGCAATCCATTTTAGGTTGGTTTAAAGGCACAATATGTAGCCTACGTTTTCGCCGCTAGAGGTCGCATTTTCAAAACAATAACAAAGGCGGAGCTTGATTACTCTATGAAGGAGAGTGGAATGATGGGAGATGTCGCTTTTTTACCATCCAGAGATGCATGGAATTCACAAATCATGTTCACGGATGAGGTAATGAATTTTTTCATTACCTGTACCTTCCACAGTTGTTCAAACAGCGAATAAATTATACAGAGAAAGTGAGCAAAGAACATTTACATTGTCAAACATATATCTGCACTTAGTTGTTTATGATGAGAGAATTCGCGAGAGAGCATGAAACTGTGCATTTGTGATTCGTGAAACTGCGGCATTTCAGCGATGACTCATCTGAACGCATCTGATTGACCATTGCATTCATAAGCTGACAAGGCACACAACGAAACTTGATTGGTTGCTTCACCTGCCAGTCATATGGCCTCCTGGGCGGTCCTTGGCCATTCAAATTGGCCGTGATTCCCAGACCTTCTGCTGTCAGTCTGAAGGTCTGGCTACGCGAGACTATCCGAGCTTTGCCATCAACACTCATTTTATAGCTAAAAAAAAATGGTTTGGTGGTCTCCCAGCCTGGTCAGGTTGGCCTTTTGGCTAGTTTTAGAAGGGTTTTTGGAACTTTTCGACTGGTCATCCAAGCTTAAACCAGGTAAGACCAGCAAATCATCTTAGATTGGTTTAATTATGTATTTCACGAAGATTGTATATCAACAATTGGCTTATTAGCTTCTCCTCTAGCGTTCTCCGCAAAGTCTCAAACTGTGCCTAGGTTTGCATTTTAAAGTCTCTAGATTCTAGTATGAACTCAAATATACAGTATATCAAATTCTTAGGTACTTCAGCAGGGTTATATGATCACAACAATTGACTCATTGGCTTCTCCTCTAAAGTTCTCAACAAAATCTCAACCTTTTTGGATTTTATGACACAAGGTTGACATATACAGCACATGAAACATAACTGATATTGAACTCTGACAAATATGCCCCTCTAGCATAAGCGTTATTCCTACGTAAACCAGGCCTTTGGATCCTGCTGCACATCAAAAGCATATTCAATCAATAGTGTATCTTAGGTGTAATCAATACACCATCAATAGTGTATCTTAGGAACCTGTGCAACCTTTGTCCTGAGGAACATCATTCCAGAATCATTTTTCACTTCAATGAATGTCAATTCCTGTCCTTGGCGAAAGAGGACGATGGGGGATTGTTCTCGGTACCCCAACACCTTACATAATCCTGAGATTGTTTCCTTCCGTTTAACACATCGAATGTTCTTTCTCTGTACAGTACTTCACTGTTATGTATTCCTCTCCTTTCATTGAGACAAAAGAGAGGGAGCACATGGACACATGACACAAGGTTGTGTCATTTTAGCGTTTACCGCAGCTGCAGTGCATCTGGTCTTGGTCTCTCTGATGACTTCCATTTAAAAGCTCACAAAGTTTCTGCTTCTGCCTACTCCTAAAAAGTGTCAACTGAATCAAACTTACAAAGATCTGGGATGCTAGCATCACATTCAGAATTAATGTTTGCAATTACGTGTGTGTTCGGTCATCGAGCAGTTACACTAAATGACCTACAGGAGAAAGCTTTGGAGTTGAAGTGTACTCAATGACAACATTGGGATAAATCTATGTAAGCCTTGTGTACATAATCATGTTTTTATAGATTAAGCCAGGGACTGACAAACAGGTTGCCGCTGTAATTCTCCCAAACCCGTCTGATAATTCTCTGCATGGCAAATATATCTGCTGGGCACTGGCTCTGTAGATGAACAAATCGGGGCATGTCATAAAAATCAATTAGAGGAGGAGGAAAAATTTGTTTTTTTTTCTTCGCTCGGCTAAATTAGACACTCAAGACATCTCCTCATGAGGTGGCCGGGATTAAATTATTAAATCCAAAGGGATTACTCCTCCTTCCATGTCCCAATGTGACAGAGCAAAATCAAAGACAACCAGCGTCCATACACACGCAAAGCCCATTATGCAATCACAGGGCAAAAAAAAAATATGCATGTGGATATTTACAAATCTGTGTCAACAATTTCAGGAAATTCATCAAGTGATTAGTTAGCAATCAGACTTGCCAATTTCATCTGGCAGATGATAAAACTGGTGAAAAAAAAATGTACAGACTTATTCTATAGGCATAATTACAAAAGAAAATATAACAAAAGAAGCTATATATATACATATATATATATACATATATGTATATATACTGTATATATTGGCTATATATATATAATTTGTCTCATTTGAAACGAAATTACATTTTGTTTCAAGGAGCATTTGCTATTTGCAAAATGAGATTTGGGGAAAAAAGTCAAAGTCAAAAGAAATGAAATTACAGCAGAACCCTTAAAACATCATAATTCATATAGGAAAAGTTAGTTTTAGGGGCAGACGTTAAACTTTAAGCTTATCATGAAAAATCTCCACTGAAGTTTCTATAAAGCACTTTTAGTATGTAAATGAGATCTAGATGGTACCATCATTTCATTCAAATTGCATTTAGACCTCTTAGACAAAATTACTAGTGGAAGAATCACGGTTTTAATGGGCAGGGATGTTTTATGCATTTAAGAAGTACCTCACTTATGGTGCATAACTGGAGAGGGATTCCAAGGGGAATTTCACCGAAATTGGCACATGGTTCTTGACAGCTTTCTTCTTTGGACATGTGCATTTGATGTGCATGCTCTGCATGAGACACACAAGTGTTTGATTGTGATTAATATTTAGTAATTTACTGTACAAAGGGCAGAGACATTAAAATAAGACAGAAAACCTTGAGAAGAAAGCCAATGGAAACAGCTTCCTTTCTACGCTCACTTAAGTACAGGAAGCCAAGTCAAGGAATTTCATAGGGCACCCAAACATCAATTTATGGCTAAAAAAAGGCGTGCTAATTGCATTAGGATGACTTGTAGCCACAGTTTCTTGCTGTGCGGATGACACCAAGAGTTACAACACATGGAAAGGTGTTATGGTATGAAAAGCAAAGAGATTAATTATCATCTAAAATGTTCGCTCCAATCAAATTTAATGTCTCTCAGGAGGGAAAACAAAGGCTTGCAGCATTTCTGATAGTGTGTGCATGTGGGTACTGACTTTTACCTTTATTAAAGTCAATATGAAATGGCATTCACAATGCAATTTCACTTCTGAGTGAAACAGAATATTCAAAATCCATCAGAAATTGATTGGATTTTTAAAAGTGACAAATCATGCACAGTTAATAGAAAGTTAACAGAATTTTGACTTAATGTTGAATGGCATTTAAGTTATTGCAATGCATGCGGCAGTTTAACCACTGACTAAAACGTCAGCGTATTCAAATGTTCTGATGAACACAAAGCAATATTAAAAGTGACTAATTGATAAGAATGAATCTTCTGCTGTCATATAAATGAAGTGGCCACAATGGACCGAATCTCCTCGGACTGAGAGCTCTGGAGAATAGCCTGAGTCATCAATTAATCAGCGGCCCATGTGTTGCTATAGCTGACTCACCATTTCATACATTTCTGCCAAAAAATCAAACATTTACAGAGAATATCAACAGTGATTGAGTGGTAAACATGTTTGAGTATTCAAAAAGGGCACTGTAGGGACATTCAGACCCAAGAGATGTGTAATTTCTTCATTATTAAGACATTTTCTCTGTTTAAAACAACAATTTTTGCAGTTCTCTGGTAATGTTAGCAGCACAGAAATTAGACACATCACCTTAAAAAAGTCTCTCCCTTCCAATTTCGTATTCTTTGCTCTTCCAAACTGCCAAATCTTGTTTTTATCAAATTTATTTTTTGCTTTCTTTTTCACCTCTCATCCTCCCACCAGCAGAATGTGGTTATTAAAGTAGACGACTCACTAACAGAATCCAAATGACCATCCAAAGACATTCACCTGGTAATTCAAAAAGAGTCTCTCTGATGTGTCATTTCTCAGTTCCATCACCTTCTCATCTTACATCTCTGCAAACTCTGCAAATTTTAAAAGTGGATTTTGTCAACTTTCAGACTGAACTAGCATATTAATGACCTCAAAACTGGACTTAAACTCACTAAACTTAATTTCATTGTGATTCCACAAGGTTTCTAAAGGCACTGCAAATAGATAGAGATGGACATAACCTCAGTTTCACACACAGAAGAAGAAATTTAGTAATTTTCTTTCAAACTATTCAAGCCGACAAACAAAAACAGTGCACTTTTGACCATATTTATATCATTTCAAGTTCCCATAGTGAAGGCTTTTGCTTTTGCAAAGGATGATTACCTCAGAACTCTTTGACATCTTTACCTATAAATCTTTCCTGGAATACAGAAGAAATGCATGCTTAAAAATAACCCACTTCTCTGACACAGCAGCACTTTCGCTGCACTCTGTAATTACCAGCAGTGCAATCAGCAGCATCGTTCATTTCCCCTGATTGACAGGCGGCAACGGCCCAATTGCAGGAAATGTAAAACTACGAATTTCGTAACTAAATGGAACTGACATGCGTGTGGTTGCGAGACTCTTGGTGCAACCGTAAGATCCTTCCACCATGTGACACCTGACTGCTCAGCATCAGTATCCATCAAACATCATCTAAAACACCTGCAACGAAGCGGGAAGGTAGATGTCAAATCTCGACTGTCAAAACCATATGTTGCAGAGTTAAATAGCTCTAATGCTTTTGAACCAAAGCCAATGAATCTCCTATACATTCACAGTACAGTCTTGGACTACTTCATGCAATCTTAATATTACAGTAGAGTGCCTTTTCTCGAAGAGGGAAGGGTGCGGTCATCGATTTGAAAGTGAAGCATTCTGAAGTGCTCCACCGCAGATGTTCAGCCAAAGTAATTGCCGTGAGTGAGCTAGCAGAACCGGCCACAGACAAATAGGTCACTTAATAGGTTGTTTACCACGCAGTTGGACATGATTCATGGAAGGAAAGCAGCAGAGGTCCTGTGGACCGGGCCGTGGAGGGAATTCTGGGATGGCGCTGCGATTATGATGGACAACGCATTTGTAACTGTGGGCTTGCTGCCACTTTCGACAGAGCCAGCATAACCCCTACAGAAAAGACCAGTGAAAAATCACCAGGATATGTTGCGTCCCCAGCATGCTTTGCTTCCTGTTGGGTTGCTTAATTGTCTTAACCAACAAGAAAATCTTGTTCAACCCAGAACAGCAACTTTACCACCTGGTAAAAGCTGTTCTAACTAGCATTACTAACATGGAAATGCATGCTGGTTTCAGCACTGTAATGGACATACAGAATGAGAAGTAAGTTATGCATATACTGTATGCATATCTGTTTTGGTTTCTACAGCACATACCCGTGGAAGAAAACCTGCTTAAAGGGATAGTTCACCCAAAATGAAAATTATGTCATTAATTACTCACCCTCATGTCATTCCAATCCCGTAAGACCTTTGTTCATCTTCAGAACACAAATTAAGACATTTTTTAACCACGATCCGAGAGCTTTCTGACCCTCCATTGACAGCAATGGAACTACCACGTTCAAAGCCCAGAAAGGTAGTATGGACTTTGTTAAAATATTCCATGTGACATCAGTGGTTCAACCGTGATTTTATGAATCTACGAGACTAATGCGTCGTGGTACTCTTGTGAACGCGCATAGACTGACATTTTGAGTAATTAATGACTATCCCTTTAAGCAGGTTTTCTTCCACAGGTATGTACTGTAGAAACCAAACCAGGTATGCATACAGTATATGCATAAATGACTTCTCATGTTGTATGCCCATCACACTGCATAAACCAGCATGCATTTCCATGTTAGTAATGCTAGTTAGAACAGCTTTTACCAGGTGGTAAAGTTGCTGTTCTGGTTCAGAACAACATGAGGGTGAGTAATTAATGACAGAATTTGCATTTTTGGGTGAACTAACCCTTTAAACCTGGTTCAAGCTGGTTTAACCCTTATCATATGCTCTGGGTAATTTTGACCCAGAAATGATTTTCTTTTTCCCAAAAATGGTAGTTAATGTTATAACATTGGCACAGAACTTGGATTTGGACTAAAAATCTCTCATTATGCACATGTTTTGTGTTTCTTTTTGGAACTGATTGCTTGTAGGACTCCTTGATCTGAGCTTATGCACCTCAGTTATTGAGCAAACATTGGCAAGATTATCCACAAATAATGTTTTTTTTTTCACTCAAAGGTGCATAAGCTTAGATTAGTGAGGCCTACGAACAATTAGTTCCAAAAAGAAATACAAAGCCTGTGCTAATTGAAAGACAACGAGTTGACAAAAAGATTGAATCCAAGATTTGCAGGAAATATGGTATAATGAGAGATTTACGAGCAATTTTTCAAAAGGCAGGTCATTTTTGTCTGAGCACACGAAATTGGATAAAGGACTTCAGTACAGCTCAAAGTCTTTTGGTCAAGCTGGTTTTTAGTTGTTTTAGCTGGCTACTAAGCCAAAAATCTCTTCAAAACTAGTAAACATTTCAGCCTGGGATACTAGAAAACCAGCTTAGACTGGTTTAAGATATAGGTAACATTGCATTCAAGGCACACATTTGATCAATTCAAGGATTGCATGGGAATCAAACCCATAACTTGGTGTTTCTAACACCTTTCTCTTCTATTTAAGCTACAGGAACACTTCTAAGCACCATATATATGGTGCGTTTACACGCACAGGCAGCATAAACAGGAAATCACGGGATACAATATAACACGTTGAATGCTGATTGTTAATTCACATGCACAGCAGATAGAAAGCAAGCATGCTGATTAGCATGACAGAGCTGCTGTAGCTTGGTGTTTACACCTTCTACATGCCAGAAATCTAGAAAGAGTCATTAAAACCATTTCAACTGTGCACAAAAAATTATTAAACAATACTATCATCATCAGCTGCTCGTTTCAGAAGGGACCGCATGAAGCGTTGACATCTAACAAAAAATGTTGACAGTTTACAACTGTCACTGTGGTAAAACCCTCCAACAAAGAGAATTGTAGATGTAATTTGCTTTGAGGAAACAGTCAGTGTGCGTTCACTGAGGGCGTGATGGCCCAATTATTAGTCTGTTGACATCCCTCTCTGAAACAGCCAAGAATCCTCTCCTGATGCTTTCATGTGGACTGTGAACCCCGAGCGAGGGCAGAGAGCTTCATGACAACAGCGAAAGCGAGGCTGAAGTCTGCATCACCATGGAAACAGTGAAACCATTGAAATGTTGCACTCTCCCTACCCTGACAACAGTCCTCTTAGCAGAAATGCACTCCATGCAATCACTCCATGAGGAAAGCATTTATGCTAACAATTTGATGACTGTTTTTACCTCCTCATTTTATCAAGCAATTTGTGCATGGCACTATATTTTGCTCGGGGGTTAGTCAAAGAGCCAAAAAGCTGCTTTAATTTATGGATTTTGAATATTTACAGTGGGGTGCAAAAGAAAAGACCGAGTCCACATTGAGAACTGTTTTGCATCTAAACCTGGTAATAACGAGAAATGTTTATGATTTTCAAAAATGTAGGAAATGTTGAGAAATTAATACAGTTTGTGACCATTTCCTGTTTTCACTGTAGCATATAAGCTAAAGAGTGACAAACCCCATACTGAGACATTCTGAAATTAATGTTAATTTTTCAATTCAACTTTTTATTCAAATTGTCATGCTGATAACATCATTTGTAATGGGAAAAACTGTATTAAATTTGAAAAATGCAATTTAAGACACTAATGGTTTCAGATATTGAATGGCATTGATAGTTTCTAATAATAATTCTAATAACCTACCAGAGGACAAATACACAAAGCATTGAAGAAAGACAATGAGTACAGCCCAGAAATGATAACCCCGAAGTTGTGTCATATGCATGGGTGTCTCTGTATTTAGCATTTGTTTTGGGTGATACTCTGGCTCGTATATATATATATATATATATACAGTATATATACAAAATGAAGATGCAGGGTGTTTTTCTTGAGTGGCCACGCATTAGCCTTTGAGAGGCAAAAACGTCTCGTTGTAACCACCCAGGCACTGGCCCATGAAATGGTTTTGGATTTTGGTTCCTCGGACAGAGGCCTGCACTCAAGGGGTGAATTCAGAAGCACTGAAAGAAAAAAGAAGCACAATCGCTTCTGTGCAATTTATCTTTGTAGAAAAAAGGGGGGAAAATACCAGACAGAACACAAACAAAACAAGAAAATAAAGTGGTTTGGTCTCAAAACCATTGATCATAAAATCCATTAAGATTTGACAGCGCACCAGATTGGAACTAGGGCAGTGAGCTTCCTTCACCTAGAGATGGAGCAATATGGGAAAAAAGAAATGAAAACCAGAGGTATAATTGGATTAAAAGGCAATCAAGCTACTCTAAGATTAATTGATTTCTTGATTATTGGGCCACAACTCTCAGATTTTGAGAGGAAGCAATAGCTGTTTTGCATATCCACCATAAAACGGAGCAGATAATTATGAAGAACACTTCAAGATGCTTTGAAGAAGAGACTTACCTTGAAGTCATTTCACAGTGCCCCTCTTTCAGTGGTTCAGCCATGAGTCATGAGACCCGTCACCCATCGTCTCGGCCGGCATCTGAGCTCTGTTAAGTATTTAACATCCAGAACATTAGCACAAAAGCCACAGGACAATCCATTCGTCATGTCTCCTCAAAGGAATTCATTATGAATGTACCAAAGGCTCTGTACAAAGACTCCCATCGTTTTCAAGTTTGTCTTTTTCTCATCTCTACTAAGAAACCTATTTCAGTGCACAATTAATCGTGAGTGTTTTGTTCTATTCCAGCACAGGTGCTTTGGTTTGTTGTGTCAGTGCCGACCGTAATTAAGCACTCAAGTTTACTAACTGAAAAAGACTGAAAGACAACCAACTAAATGTATGAAACTAATGACACCTGGGTAGTGCGATGAAATGTATCAACCAAAATTTGGCTATACAGTTCATACCACAGTAAATTTGCACTGCTTTCAGTTATAATATGCAGAGCAATATTGCAATTTAGTTTAGGATTTAATTAATGTGCGATCACAGGTGTGCAGCACATGGCTATTTTACAATGGCAATACATCTTTTTCCTCATTTATAATAATATATAAACATACATAATAAATACATAAATATAACATAATACATATAACAAATACATAAACATAATAAATAGAAATAAATATTTTTATATTTTTGTAAGATTACATGACCAATGGCAGTATGATATTATATCCCTATATCATTAATATAATTTATTATACATATTTATATGTAAATTGAGAAAAAAAATTCTAATATGAATATAAGTATAATCTGCATAAATCCCTCTCTCTCTCTCTCTCTCTCTCTCTCTCTCTCTCTCTATATATATATATATATTCCAATGCAAATATACATTACAAAAATGTTTAGAAAAAACTATAAATATAAATACACTATATACATATATATATATATATATATTTAAAATATTAATATAAATATTAGTTTCAAATATTAATATAAATATACAGTAAAGTATAATGGCATAAAATGATCTCATACAATGATACAAGATCATATTGCCATTGGTCAGACTGCCAACTCCTACTGAGTCAGCTAAAAAAGACCAGTACTGCTAGTCGCCAGCATATACAACTTGTGTTTTGGATGTTGGTGTGCTGATCTCCAGCTTCTTATATACCACCCAAGTGTCTTTATCATCGAGTTCTCCATAACCCTACCATCCCACCCGGCTCTGAGCGGCCTGTAGGAGCCCTGGTCATCGATCAGCGCTCAAATGGCAAAATATCGAAAAATTAGAGTGTTTCTCTAGCAGGTCAGGACAGTGCCATTTATCTCCAGCCCTATGTGTCCTGCATCCAAATGAACACTTTAGCAGAGAACTTGCATTTCAAACCAGGTGATAATCTCTGAGCCAGCATGCGGGAGGGACATGAAACGGGTCGGCAGGAGGAAGACAAGGTCGTACAAGCACCATGGCAGGCATACAAGGTCAATCCTTTTTAGTTTGGCAGGTGTGCGCTAATTAAATTACATAGATCTGTGTGGCACGCAGAAAGTGAGATGCAAAATCTCTAACCCCCCTCCATGACATACGCCAATTAATCTGTGGCATGGGGTAAAAAGAAACATCAGTAGTGGAAACACCGGAGCAGATTTGTTTCTTTCTGTCCAACTGGACAGAGCTGGAGTCAGAGCTGGCAAAAGCCCTAAAAAGTGACATATAGTGAGTAGTGGAATAAAAAACATAAGCTATCATTCATGGCATTAAGTAAATAGAGGTAGACTGTAATTTGACATGGAGTGACGCTCTTTATATATGACTATAAATTATCAAGGGAGACCTACCAATCAAACTGAATTATTACGGAGGACATTTGATGGCTTGATAATTTATCTTAATTTTTATCTTAGCTACTTTTCAGTCTCTCACCTGCTGTCAGTGTGATAAAGAATAATGTTCTTAAGAGGTTTCTGAAAACCATCAACAACCAGACACATTATCAACAAGGGTTTTTTGAAACAACAAAACACCAAATTAATTTAATATCAGAACTTAAGACAAGCTTTCTGTAATAATGTTGTTAATTTACATCTACTGACATATTATGAACTCCTTAATAGCAGGGGCTTTCAAAATTAGCCCAAAGCTTGTACTTGTCAAGCCAACCCCTCAAACTAGCAGAAACCTTTTAGGAATTCATAGAACCACTAAAAAACATTCTCTGCGCAAACAAACTCCATTTCATTTTATTTTAGTCTGCACAGTGTGCAATCTTTGATGGAAATGTTTTTATGCTCTACTAGGAAACTTTAATAATTTCTAGCTCCACTGTTATGAAACGATGTCTGGTGTTATTTGAATCTGATTTGCTTTGGTTAGTTTAACAAAGTTCGGAAATTTGATTTCTTAATTGACTTTTGTTTGGCCACTATTACGTTTTCAGTATTTTCTTGCTGGAAAAGTTCATGACAAGCCCCTTTGTCTTTCAAGAAAAAAATATGATATGTTTTTCAAAACACAAATATGCACATATAGCCTAAGTAAGTTGTTGGGTTTAATTGGGTTGCATCACATGTGGCAGATTCATAGGTAGCATAAAACGCACCCACGGACAGTTTATCTTTGATTCTAGGTCTGCATTAATGGTGTCACATTAAGCATTTGTGGATAATTTGATACTATTATCTGAATTTCATATGACAATAATTTTTTTCAAGACCCTCCTCATAGGAATCATTCACATCCAATGTCCATTTCCAAAAGAGCTCAGTATTCAATTCAAATACAGTCAAAAGCTAATTACCTTATTACATAACCAAGACTGCAAAGATTTCTTGGCTCATGTTAGCTAATTAAGTTAGTAAGTAGATTAATGCCCTTTCTTTTATTTAAACCTATAGAGCTTTTCAATCACAATGCCAATCTATAGGCAAACTCCGAGGACTAATTTGCTATTGATTTCCTTTGAGAACTTCTTACAGATTTTTAAAATGATGGTTTTCTGTTTATGAGCAAAATAAGGTTGGTGGTTAACATTGAAGAGACGTTCAGATTGTGTCCTACAAAATAAATTACACTCAGTCAAACTTGAATTTGTAGACATTTGCAGTAGGTGTAGTCTTTGTTTAGCTACTAGTTAGTATGTAATATGTGTTATCCCTTATGAAATCTAACCCTGCTTTTATTATAGTTTTAAGTGTAGTAACCATGTTTTTTTGGTGCACTGATTACCACAGTTTTACTACAAATACCATGGTTAAACTATGGTTAGTGTAGCAAGACCATGGTTTAACTATAGTAACAATGTTTGTTTGTTTTTTTGTAGTAAAGCCATGGATAATTTGAATAAAAGTCTCTTCAGTTATGTTAACCACAGACATCATTTTTCTCATAAATCAAAAAACTATATATTTAAAACATAAGTCCAGTGTGTCATACTTACTTAATGAACTTATTTGAATATTTGAAACTTGTTTTATCATTAAGGCTACTTAAAGTAATGCAGTGCCGCAGTTGTGTTTTGGAGCTGGTTTTGCTAGTCACCCGTTGGTTGACCAGCTATCATTTTCCAGTAACTATTTTAACCACCATAAACTGGTATTACTGGTTTTGGTGATCGTGATTTCACCAAGTACAACATGTTCCTAGATCAACATCCTTGTTGATCCTGGAACAACATTCCAATTAACCAATCAGAATTGAGGGATAACTTTTCAGGAAATGTCTGTTTAAGGCTTACTCCCTTGTTAATCAGCTATCATTTCACACTGATTTTAGGAATAAATTATGGGTAGGGTTAGGTTTAGAGGTAGGGATTTGGGTTTAGTCTATATTTTTGGACAGTAATGTTGATCCAGGATCAACAAAAGATGTTGATCCAGGAACATGTCTTGGCAAAATTACGGCGACCTACTGGTATAATAAACAGGTAACTAGTTTGTTGCAACCAGCTATATGTTCAAATCAGCTTAAGATGGATTTCAGGAATCGACCCTAAAAAAAAAAACATTTTCAATGATTTACAATAAATAAATAAATAAATATGCATGTATGTACTCTATGTATGCACATTTGGGTGAGATAACGATTCCTACGATGGCAAACGTATAAGGCCTAGCTCATTAATACCAATTACGCCATTCGGACGTTTTCATCCAATAGAGAAAAAATATTATTATTGTGATGATGACGTTGCGTCTTTGCTTTCCAATGGCTCGTCCAAGCTTTTGAATATTAATAACCAAACATTTCTCATAGTAGGTTTCGTAAAATCAGGAAATGCAGCGAGATCACCTGACGCGTCGTCATTGCTCTTGCGCTTCCCTCCTCACAGGCGACCGGCAACATGGCTCCCAAAGACCGAAACTCACTCATGATGCTCTGCCTTTTCCTCCTGACGCTCGTCCAGACCGCAGAGGCGTTTGACGGAGGAGACGCGGCGGCTTTGCTGCTGGGCGCGACAGTGACGCTCGTGGGGATCTGCGCGTTTCTCGGCTGGTACGCGCGCAAACGAAACGGCCAGTTTTGATGACAGCCTGCTGACCAAGGCCTCATCCGGAAATGTGACTGAGTGCATAAAGACTGTCATGCATTTATACCGAAAATAACTGGAAATGCGCGCAAAGGAAGGACCTATACGGATAATATGAGCTATTGATTGTATTCTTTGACGCATTATCCTTATTATGTGGGACACTGGACACCTCCTTCATGTCTCTGTGCACCATGTGGGAAACTTCTACAACAGTATCAGCATTAAAAAGCTCATTGTGGCATGACTACAAGACCACATGCAGACATTCTCTGACACATTTCTATGGACTTGGACATATGGTGGACTTGATGTTGGTCTCCTGCCATGTTACAATCACTGCAAGACAATCCGCTTCCAGTTTCAACACTGTGATGAAAGCACTAAATTGTTAAATGGCTACTGCTTTCGGTCTATATAAAGCATTCAATGTCAAATGTGCTTTACAGAAGCGTTGTTGTGCTTATGTTAATACATTTTGTGAACTTTATGTGCCAATTGTTTTTAAGTATGAGACTACATCGGTTGCAAACTTATGGACCATGTTTGAAGGCATATGCATTCAAATTCTTTTCACTTTAACACAAATAAGAAAAACTCATTTTAATTAGGTGTGGAAACAAGTTGTTTGTTGTCTTTTTTTCTCTCTGAAATTAATTGGATATACAATATGTACTGTATTTAGTCATTCAAGTCATTCCTTCTACACTCTTAAAAATAAAGGTGCTTCACAATGCCATAGAAGAACCTTTTTGTCTAAACGGTTCCATAAAGAACCTTTAACATCTGATTTCTGTTTCACAAACGGTTTCTTTGTGGCGAAAGAAGGTTCTTCAGATTATAAAAAGGTAAGAAGGAGATGGTTCTTTAAAGAACCTTTGACTGAATGGTTCTTTGTGGAACCAAAAATGGTTCTTCTATGGCATCGCTTGAAGAACCTTTTGAAGCACCTTTATTTTTAAGAGTGTATGTAATTCCATTAGATAGTAAAATTCAAAATAAGTGACATTTATTTTCAAGAATGATGGCACAGTCACTTTTCAGGCAAAACATTTCACAGAAATACATTTGTTAGCTTTTAAATGATAAAGTATAAAACAGTAGACTTTGAAATTAAGAAAAAGGCATCTGAACACATGATTGTCAACGATTTGTGGATCATATCCATAGTTAATGTAGTTATTTTGCTAGGACACCTGTATGCACTTGAGGATAACTTTTTACATGAATGCATTTTAACACACATCAAAGCAACTTACATTACACACAAGATGCATTTTTTTTCAATCGTTGGTAACTGAATGCAGGACATTGGTGTTGATATTACATTCTACTGTTTGAACTACAGAAACTTCAGCGCTAAACTCAGGACTAGCTGGTAAAAGGTTGTTGCTACCATCTTACATTTTATCTAATGCTTTAGCATACATATATCTTTCATTATACATGCTGAAGTGTTAAAAAAATACCTTTGGGTTCACTCTATGTCCAGTGCCAATTATGCAATAGAATGAGACACCCGTCTTGGTCTTCATTCAGGGCAATGATGTGCATCACACACAACAGGCCGTGTTAATTATTTATGTTGAGTAAGTTTATCCTGTGCTGCTGAACCATATGTAATATAGGCTACTCGCTCCTTCTAAGCACATTAAAATACACAATGAATGTAATGATACCCCAATTAGATAAGTTCAAGTTCAAAGTCTTGTTTGTCAAATACAGAATAAATACAATGCATAAATAAGAAAACAAGATTGGCTTTACAATAAATACATAAAGCCCACTATTATTTTCTGTCTTCTATTTATGTGATAGATAGAGTATACATAGTAAACATTTATTATAACACATGTGACAGCACATATGACACTAGTACACTCAAAGGGCAAAAGGGATCCTTGATGCTGCTGCACCCATCAGTGCAGATGCTGCTGCTGCTGCTGCTGCTGGCATCACAAATAGCGCCAGTGCGCATGCGCCGTCCGCACCGTTTACTGTATAATCACAGTGGGGAGAAAAGAGCAGGCAACAAAACTAAAGCTTTTTTTACGGCAAAGTGACTGCTGCCATGTAAATAACCGCCAGGGAAACAAAGGGGGAATATCGCATCACAAATAGCGCCAGTGCGCATGCGCCGTCCGCACCGTTTACTGTATAATCACAGTGGGGAGAAAAGAGCAGGCAACAAAACTAAAGCTTTTTTACGGCAAAGTGACTGCTGCCATGTAAATAACCGCCAGGGAAACAAAGGGGGAATATCAACAGGTATGTTTTTAATTGATATTTTATAGCGCTGTCTCTGTTGATCTCGATATTTGCATGCATGTATTTGAAGGAATTGCTGTGCCTATAATGGACGGTCAGCCATCCAGAAATCATTCCGATTTAAAAAGCAAAGGGAAAAATAGATCGTGTGTGTACTGAAATCACACGCAAACACCCAAAAGATCCTGTATCTGTTGCTTATTTTGATGCAACGCACTGAAACGTGTTCATTGGTGGATGTTTTTGTATAAAATGCAACTGGAGACACAAAGGTTTATTATTTTTATATAGGGGAAGGCTCTTCGTGCGTTTAATATGAAAGAAACGGCAGGCTATTAAATAGGGTCGATTTATAGACGCAATCCATTGTTTGTTTGTTTGTTTTTTTTACTCGAATTCGTCATCATACCAATACTAATAAACAATAAATCTAAAATGACTTGCATTAAATTGTGTTGTTGCACAGAACGCCTGTATGAAAGACAGAAATAACCTATATATCTAAAATATAACATGATGCATTTCTTCATATTCCTTTATACAGTCAATCATATGAGGATACATGACTGATTTTACACAGTATCATGATAAACAGTGGGAATGAACACGGTCAGATTCTGCAGGATCTTTGGGTGTGATCAACAGCTTTTCTTGCTGCATTTCGACAAATGTTCCTTTCGGGTGTAGAGGAACAACCATTAGATTTCAAGTCTTTTTCCATCATAGCACCAATGAATACGCCTCTAGACGTATGTCTAGCCGTGGTGATGAGCATCTTGTCGACTGCACTCTCTGTCTTTGCCGTTATTTATTTAATTTGCTTTGGAAAAAGGGGAGATGTTGGGGGTGGGGGTCTGTTATTTTAACCAGGATTTATGTCAGTGTCCAATGCCGAATCCTTGTGCTGAATTAAGCAACTGTATGAGCTCGGCTCAGACGGCATACCGTTGCAGCCGCAATTTCGTATGCAATTAGAAAAGCAATCTGAATGACAAAAGAAATGAGCGATGCTACGCAAAGCCCCCCAGTTTGTTTTGTGTGAGCGAATCCTAATGGGTGGATCGTGTTTTTCAGGGATCCTTTTAGGTGTGATGAGACAAAGGAACAAAGGATGCCTTAGAAGAGAGGCAGCGACGAACAAGGCTGGAACCTGCTTCAAAGCACACCAGATGGATCTATCGCTCCACGCTCCATCCAGATCATGATACTTGGCTAAAGCTTTAAGCGTTCTCTATGATCCCTTCTCCATCTATGGCGAACTACAGCCATGCAGGGGACCACAACATCTTGCAGAATGTCTCTCCACTCACCACTTTCCTTAAACTGACCTCCCTGGGTTTCATCATCGGCGTCGGCGTGGTCGGAAACCTCCTGATCTCCATCCTGCTGGTCAAAGACAAGAGCCTTCATCGAGCGCCCTACTACTTCCTGCTGGACCTCTGCGCTTCGGACATCCTCCGCTCAGCCATCTGCTTCCCCTTCGTCTTCACCTCCGTCAAGAATGGCTCAGCCTGGACGTACGGCACGCTGACCTGCAAAGTGATCGCCTTCTTGGGCGTGCTCTCCTGTTTCCACACTGCCTTCATGCTGTTCTGCGTTAGCGTGACGCGGTACCTGGCCATCGCCCATCACCGCTTTTACACCAAGCGGCTGACCTTCTGGACATGCCTGGCCGTCATATGCATGGTGTGGACGCTGTCGGTAGCCATGGCGTTCCCTCCGGTGCTGGACGTGGGCACGTACTCCTTCATCCGCGAGGAGGACCAGTGCACCTTCCAGCACCGCTCCTTCCGCGCCAATGACTCGTTGGGCTTCATGCTACTCCTTGCACTCATCCTCCTGGCCACCCAGCTTGTCTACCTCAAGCTCATCTTTTTCGTCCATGACCGGCGAAAGATGAAGCCGGTGCAGTTTGTGCCCGCCGTCAGCCAGAACTGGACCTTCCACGGCCCGGGGGCGAGTGGCCAGGCCGCGGCGAACTGGCTGGCGGGCTTCGGCCGGGGCCCTACACCTCCGACCCTGCTGGGAATCCGGCAGAACGGCAATGCGGCGGGCCGCAGGCGTCTGCTGGTGCTGGACGAGTTTAAGACTGAAAAGAGGATAAGCAGGATGTTCTACATTATTACCTTCTTCTTCCTGAGCCTGTGGGGACCCTACCTGGTAGCCTGCTACTGGAGGGTGTTCGCCCGAGGCCCAGTGATCCCGGGAGGCTACCTGACGGCGGCTGTGTGGATGAGCTTCGCCCAGGCTGGAGTCAACCCCTTCATCTGCATCTTCTCCAACCGGGAGCTCCGGCGATGCTTCAGCACCACGCTCCTCTACTGCAGAAAATCCAGGTTACCGAGGGAACCCTACTGTGTTATATGAAGGTTCAGTGGCATTTCTTGTTTATCCGATGTGTTTTTTTGTTTGGATGCCCTGGTTGATCAGGGATGTGTTCAATTGTACAGCTCTCTCCTCCTCCTCCTCCTCCTGTTCCTCTCACTCCCTTTTCGAGGCCTGTAGTTGAACCATCTGAATGGAATAAGATGATGAATGGACAGAGGACAAGTCCCGCGTTTATGTTCTAGTAAACAACCAATGCGAAAGGCCATTTGAAACCCAATACGCAAAAAAAAAGAAAAAGAAAAAATCTCTAAAAAGAAAAAAAATTGAAAGAAAAAATGGATACATGAAGAAGGAACTGGCCTTTGCTTTGGATATCTGGAAGACTCTGGAAAGGGTGTAAAGAAATCAAACAGTTACCTTAAGGAATCACTGGAATTTGTGTCTAAAAAGTTGCACTAATGAGAAGACCCGAAGATGTGTTTTTTTCTCTCGCTCCATTGCATTGCAAGGATGTCTTGTTTTTCCCAAACTGAAATACGAATGCTTTAATCTGCAACAGACTTCTCTTTCACTGTAAGTAAACAAAACATGTGGGGTGACTAACTGTTGGAATACACCTTCACGAGAGGATAAATTGGTTTAAATGTAAGTGATATCTTTTTTCCTTTTAGGGTGGGGTTGGGGCGGGCTGGTGGGCGGGTCTTAAGGGGGCGGGTACTGTTGTGTGGTTTCTGGAATTGCAACTTAAATTATTTCCTGTAGTTTTATGATCCATATGGTATGTCTCTGTTGTCTGGCAATGTTATTTCCGGTTCGCCCCCGCCGACAGCCAGAACTGGACCTTCCACGGCCCGGGGGCGAGCGGCCAGGCCGCGGCGAACTGGCTGGCGGGCTTCGGCCGGGGCCCTACACCTCCGACCCTGCTGGGAATCCGGCAGAACAGCAATGCGGCGGGCCGCAGGCGTCTGTTGGTGCTGGACGAGTTTAAGACTGAAAAGAGGATAAGCAGGATGTTCTACATTATTACCTTCTTCTTCCTGAGCCTGTGGGGACCCTACCTGGTAGCCTGCTACTGGAGGGTGTTCGCCCGAGGCCCAGTGATCCCGGGAGGCTACCTGACGGCGGCTGTGTGGATGAGCTTCGCCCAGGCTGGAGTCAACCCCTTCATCTGCATCTTCTCCAACCGGGAGCTCCGGAGATGCTTCAGCACCACGCTCCTCTACTGCAGAAAATCCAGGTTACCGAGAGAACCCTACTGTGTTATATGAAGGTTCGGTGGCATTTCTTGTTTATCTGATGTGGTTTTTGTTTGGATGCCCTGGTCGATCAGGGATGTGTTCAATTGTACAGCTCTCTCCTCCTCCTCCCATTCCTCTTGCTCCCTTTTTGAGGCCTGTAGTTGAACCATCTGAATGGAATACGATGATGAACGGACAGAGGACACGTCCCGTGTTTATGTTCTAGTAAACAACCGATGCGAAAGGCCATTTGAAACCCAACACGCAAAAAAAAATTGGAAAAAAATTGGAAAAAAAAAAACCATGGAAAAATGGAAAGAAAAGAATAAACGGATACGTCGAGAAGGGACTGACCTTTGCTTTGGATATCTGGAAGACTCTGGAAAGGGTGTAAAGAAATCAAACTGTTACCTTAAGAAATCACTGGAATTTGTGTCTAAAAAGTTGCACTAATGAGAAGACCTGAAGATGCTTTTTTCGCGCCGTCGCATTGCAAGGATGTCTTGTTTTTCCCAAACTGAAATACGAATGCTTTAATCTGCAACAGACTTCTCTTTCACTGTAAGTAAACAAAACATGTGGGGTGACTAACTCTGTTGGAATACACCTTCACGAGAGGATAAATTGGTTTAAATGTAAGTGATATCTTTTTTCCTTTTAGGGTGGGGTTGGGGCGGGCTGGTGGGCGGGTCTTAAGGGGGCGGGTACTGTTGTGTGGTTTCCGGAATTGCAACTTCAATTATTTCCTGTAGTTTTATGATCCATATGGTATGTCTCTGTTGTCTGGCAATGTTATTTTCTTATCTCATTTTTCTAAGTCTAAAAACTACTGTTTGAATTTTAAACGTTGCTCTTGAGAACCTTGTACTTAAACTGACAGTGGAGAACCAGTTAAGCTAAGTTCAGTGTGGCATATCCATGTACCCGAACACGCTAATTTTGTTACAGATACCACTCCAGCTGTTCTTGCCTTAATGGTTCTGGTGTTTTCTTCATGTTTTCATTTGCAAGGTGAGGGTTGTTTTCGAAATACACTCCTCTAAAATGTCTCGTTGAGGCATATCGGGAGGCTTTCCACATCATGGTGAAGTACATGTTCATTTGAAACACGGTATCCACCACCACTATCACAGACACAGCCTGTGCACCGACAGCCCATTTCTTACCCTGTAACGTTTGCTACACCCCACCGAGTGCGCAGAGCACAGGGAGCATGTGTGCGTGGACGTCTGTGCGTGAGTGTGCGTGAGTGCGCGTGTGCTTGGCGAACAGCTGTCATGTCAAGACCAGAGCCTTAGTCTGAAATCTTGCACAATTTGTAAAAAATGTAATAGGAAAAACAAAAAACATTGTATTTAAGGCACAGAGTCTTGTTTCTACTTTCCCAACATTTGCTCTCTACTAATTGTTTTGATTAACTTACTTTTTTCTCTTGTGGCCATTTTAATATTTATTCTGTATTCTTTTTGTATATTATAGGTAGATAGTGTGTAAGTTTGTGAGTCTTTCATTTTGAAGTCCCGAATGTGAGTACTGTTAAGTTAGGACTGCAATTGCTGAAAGTTAACTGTGTAATCTGTTGCTTACATTTTTGAAAATAAAATTTTACATTTTGCAAAACCTGTTCTTGCTATTTACTCTAAAAAGCACCGGCCTGGTCCCACGCTTGGTTTAGCAGGCCCAAAGTGAAATGAAAGCTCAATTAGCGGGGAAAACATGTATAAATATTGACCGAGGCAGGCTAACAAGCTTATCTTTGCTATTAATGATCGCTTCACATTGAACTGTCATGATTAGTCTCTCGCTAATATGTTTCTGTGGCCTGTTTGTGTTCCTGTTTAATTACTGTAAAAATGTCCTCTTGTCTCCTCTCTTATATTACTCTCCGAGACGAGGCTCACTTTAGCCATTATGTGCTTTTTGCTTTGTCACTTTACCTCTTCATCTTCATTTCTGGCTAATTTTGGACTGTGCGGAGTTTGTTTGGATGCCACTTTTCCCTTGTGAGCGCTTCTGAAAGTGATGAATTATCTCTGCATTCTGCGATACAACACAACAACAGAGTTTTTCTCAGTTAAATGTTACATTTTCTATGCGCATTTCGAGCTGACCTGAAAAATGCTTCGAGTGGGCATGTATTGCTTGCAAAAAATCACCCACTGTTATGATGTGAGGAGTGTCATTAATATCACCGGGAAGTTCTTCATTTAACTGCAGCCTTCGTCAAAATCCATTTAGGTTTTGTTGGCGACCAGGGATGCTTTCATTTGAGTCCATTAGCCCTTAAGTAATAGGACACTGGTTAGAACAGATCCTGCCAAATATTTTCAACAGCCTCAATTTAAAGCCTTGGATTTGATGTAAACACCCATAGAAATGTTGACATATGTGGGACGCTGTACATCTAAATTAGGAATGGAGGTTCCAGAGCGAGGCCTGGTGCAATTATACTGTGATTTTAGCTGTCATTTCCTCTGTAAAGGTCAACATTGTCTTACGACCTCGTGTCAAAATGATTTCATCAAAAGTGTCAAGTAAGATCAAAGAGTTTAGGACCCATTTGGGTCATTTCCTGTCTATGATTCATGTCTTCGAGATTAATGTCTTATTTGATTGTGCCAATTAAATTACGCAATTTCCTATGGGTTTTGATGCTAATATATAACATGTTCTTTTCTGTTCACATTTTGATAAATTTGTTCCTAGCAAACCCCTTGCTCACTAATAAGCTCAATGAATGTAAATTCTTTAAATTGACTTTTCATTTGAATTCATTATTTTTTACTTAAAGGTGCACTAAGAATTTTGTTTGTTTATGCCTTGTCTAAAACATGACTTATGAAATGCAAATCTATGCAAAAGACCACCAAGATTCATTTACCAGTGCCATTGAAGAAATGCATTATCCACAGACATATTTGTTACCCATTTGATTTATTAATAATGGGGGATTATAGAGGTAGTGTAAAATGAATATTCAGCAGGTCATGTGATGTCAACATGGCAACAACCATGTGTGTAACACAACAAGACCACTAGACCATATACAGTATGACTTGCCATGTTTATTCGCCGTTTATTTTTGTTAAATGTTAAACCAAAACTATTTAGTGCACTTTGAATATAACTGAAACAGTTAATGGAACAGAACGTGATACTGAATTTGCATTTGTGCACTTTTAAAAATAAAGGTTCCAAAAGGAGTTTTAAAGGAACCATTTTGTGTAACCTCTCTGTCAACAGTTCTTAAAAGAACCTTTTTTTTTCGTAGAGTGAAGAATCTGAAGAATCATTCATATAAAGAATCTTTTGTGCAATGGGTTATTTCCAGGGATTTTAAAGGTTCTTCATGGAACATGTTATTTTCTTTTATTTTGATCACATTTACTTAGGTGAACATAAAATGGCAAATTCTCTTCGTAATTTTTTATTAAAGTATGCTAAGCTTAACAAAACCCTTACTTTTTATATGATGCCCACTTTTCACCATCCAATCAATTGCAAATTACTCATGTTTTTTTCTCTCGTATAATACATAACATTATAAAAGTAAAATGGCTTGCGAACGCTTTTATGTTCAACTCATTGTTCATGGGCGGAATGCAACAATGCACTGCAAGAACTCCTGTGTGCATCAAAAAACATTTTCTACAATTTCTTCTTTGCCAAGAACATGATGCATTCTTCATCTAGACTTACAGTTACATTAGATGACATTTTGCAGCCTTCCACAGCAGAATAAATGCCAATTATCGTCTTTGACTAAGCTTCTGCAGATTGGCTTTTTTCAATTGCTGCCTTTAGCATCTAATAAACCTCAAATAGACTTGTGAGAGTCAAGCAGTCCATAACATGGCTGACCAGCCAGGTTGCTTTAATGCATGCAGAGAGCAGAGGCCCCTCCTGTAGCATGCTGATGTACTGCGACGGCTTTATGCACTTGTGTTTCATCAGTACATTACCCAACGTGTGTGAGGCAGGTGGAGCGGAGTGGATGGGGGAGGGGGGAGGGGGGGGTGGTTCATTACTGCACTGTTGGAACAAATCACAAATATTTACCTCAGTAAGTGGCGGCAAGTGGCCGTCTTTATGAGTGAATCATGGAGTCATTTAACGATTCATTCAAAACACTGATTCATTCAGGAACGAAACAGCTGAATTTCATTATGTGTGATTTATTGAATCATTCACTCAACCAGTTCGTTCAAAAACAGATTTGCTCATGATAGAAGTGAGTACTTGAACCGTTCATTCAAACAGTTCATTTAAAACCGCTGATTCATTCATGAACGAAACAGGGGACTGCCTTTATGTGCAAGCTTCATTCAAAAACACTGATTTATTCAAGAAATGAAACACCATTGTGCTTGCTCGCAGTTTCATGTTTCGCTTTTGAATATGCTGACTTCGCCAAACATAACAAAAATAACTTGCAATATTATATCTAAAATGTAAGTTACCCAATTTGATCATGTTTACTGCACTGTTGTATAGAAGCAACATCACACTTGCAATATATCATAACATACTATCATAAGACTTGTATTGTTTATATACTATATTAAATGTATTTATTAATATTTGAATTAGTTTTATTTTTTAATTTCAGTTTTCAAATTCGTAGTGTTTTTAGTTTTGTAATATGTGACCCTGGAGCACAAAACCAGTCATAAGTAGCAGGGGTATATTTGTAGCAATAGCCAAAAATACTTTGTATGGGTCAAAATGATTGATTTTTCTTTTATGCCAAAAATCATTAGGATATTAAGTAAAGATCATGTTCCATGAAGATATTTTGTAAATTTCCTACTGTAAATATATTCAAACTTAATTTTTGATTAGTAATATGCATTGCTAAGAATTCATTTGGACAACTTTAAAGGGGATTTTCTCAATATTTATATTTTTTTGCACCCTCAGATTCCAGATTTTCAAATAGTTGTATCTCGGCCAAATATTGTCCTATCCTAACAAACCATACATCAACGGAAAGCTTATTTATTCGAAAAAATTGACCCTTATGACTGGTTTTGTGGTCCAGGGTCACATATTTGTATTTACCTTTAATTTATGTTTCACTTTTAGTAATTTTAACATTTAACAATCTTTTTTACTTCAGTTAATTGCCAAGGCAACATTTCTAATTTTCAAGTTTAAGTGTTGCAACTAATATTCTAATTTTACTTTATTTCAACTTTATTTTAGTTAACGATTCCCAATAGTTTTACTTTGTTAAACTATTACTATAACAGTAACAACACTGACATCCAGGCTACGTACAGATTAAAACACAGTAAAAATAAAATGACATGAGAATAAATAATGACAGAACTTTCATACGTAGCTCTTTAAATACTTTTATTTTTTGTCGTATCTTATCTGAATGAAGGATTGAAATGTAGTTTAAAGATACTCCCCATTCATCCTTCCCCCTGACTTACATTACACCAGAGGAATTCAGACATTGTCAGATCACCAGTGCCACACTCAGTAATGGATGACGTGCACGCCAGCTGCTTATTTTCCTGACATCATGTTGACAGAGGACATTATTCATCCATTCTCCATCATTTCCTTCATGTCGGTGCAGCATAAACAATGATTGTCTGCTGGAGATCAAAGATCTTTCCTATAGCTGCATGGAAACCTTGATTAAAATCGAAATGTTTGCTTTTGTATTCCAACTACTGACACGTCCCCTCAAAACCCCTTTAGGGTGACTAGTGAATCAACACACTGCTGTAGACGCTTCGCTCAGGTCTCTGAGAGAGCTAATGGCGTTGCATGTTATTTAATAAAAAATGAGTCAGTTTACTTCAAAGACAGACAAACTGTTATGATAAATGTGAAGATGTTCTTCAGTGTGCAAATTATTCTATATTGTATGTGCATTACAGCAGTTTACTAACGTTAGATCAATGTTTCACAACTGGTTTTGCTTCAGGACCCAGATTTTACATTGTACATCAAGTGGCGAGTACCAAAATTGTGCACAATTGAATTTCGATGGTTTCATGCTCTCGGCAGCCAATAATTCACCTCACAAAACACATCGTGCTCGACACAAACCATATTTATTCTCGATATAAGTGAATCTGCTTTTAATGAAGTTTGGGTTTTACCTTATGTGGCTTTATTCAGGGTTTCTGAGGATGAAGATATATCACACAACATGCCAATGTCAGCATGTCGCTAATTTTGATGAATCTGTGTAAAAATACTGCGCATTTGATTAGACTTGACATTAACAAGAAGATATGAGAAGAGTTTTCACCTTTCTGTTTTATAAGTATCAAGTCTATTTATCTTACTATCTTAAATATGTCCATATATCATGTTTTTTCCTAATTTCCACAACCAGAATACATTTTTGGGTTGCAACAGAGCAGTTGAGCACCAATGCTTTTAGCACATGAGTGATGATTCGTATGGCAAATGTGTTAAATGTTCAGTGGTCAGAAATCTTTATCATCTCATTTCCAGCCTCATGTAGTAGTGGAACAAGCTGACGTGTTTGAAATGCGAGGACAGGATGTCATTTGCATGCCATCTCTTTCAGTTACAGTGACACAGAGTCAAATGCCGAGACTGCAGAATGCATCAGCGTAAATGGGACATGCAGAAGAGACCACAAGTAAAAATGCTTCTATGTTATAATTGAATGAATTATCTAGACTCTTTAGTATTTGAACTGATTCAGAAGATTACTGCACTGAAATACTGTGCTTTATGTGAATAGAAACGCATAAGGTAACAACTTTGTCTTGCAGTGTGCACTTGGTTGAAAAGTATGCTAGACCGTTTCCACCACAGAATAAAAAAAAAATAATAATAATAATAATTATTAAAAAAAAGTCAGAATTGCGAGATTAAAAGTGGCAATTACCTTTTTTCTTTTGCGGAAAAAAAAAACTTCTCAAAATTGAGAAATGTTACCTCACAGTTTCGAGTTTATAACTTGCAACTGCAGGATATAAACTCGCAATTCTGAGAAGAGAAGTCTGAATTGTAAAATATAAAAAATTGCAACTACATATTTTATTTTTTATTCCATGCTGGGGAGAAAAAAAAACTAAACTGCAATATGTAAACTCAGAATTCTAAGAAAAATCTCAGACTTGTGAGAAAGACAGTCAGAGTTCTGAGTTTATATTTTGCAATTCTGACGAGTACATCTTGCAATTCCGATTTTATATCTCACAATTATTTAAAAAAAGTTTATATCTCAGAATGGTCCCTTATATTAAGTGGCCTTAACTACTACTTGCATCAAAAAATATGTACTTTTTGTGTTCATACTGTTTTGCAAAACACTTTTGCTGCTATTGAGGTGAGATACGGGTAAGGTTAGGGACAGGTTTGGTGGTATGGGTAGGTTTAAGGGTGGGTTAAAGGGATAGTTCACCCAAAAATGAAAATTCTGTCATTAATTACTCACCCTCATGTCGTTTCAAACCCGTAAGACCTTCGTTCATCTTCAGAACACAAATCACCCTGGTGCCATTTTGGAGAATATCCGATGGACGTAAACAGCGCATGCTGTTCTGTGTCAGCTGCGTCACGCCGGATGTGCTTCCTATGTTGTTGTGATTTGATCTGAACGGAAACAGCGTATCCGTGTGACGCAGCTGACACAGAACAGCATACGCTGTTTACGTCCAGCGGATATTCTCCAAAATGGCACCAGGGTGATGCGGAGGAGACCAATTGTTAAATAAAGTCTTTTTTCTTTTGCGCACAAAAAGTATTCTCGTAGCTTCATATAATTGCGGATGAACCACGGATGTCACATGGATTATTATACAGGTCTCCTTGCTACGTCTCTGGACTTGGGAACATTTCAGTTGCGTTGCTGTCTATGCAGGGTCAGACAGTTCTCAGATTCCATCAAAAATATCTTAATTTGTGTTCCGAAGATGAACGAAGGTCTTACGGGTTTGAAACGACATGAGGGTGAGTAATTAATGACAGAATTTTCATTTTTGGGTGAACTAACCCTTTAAGGTGTAAGGGATGGGTCAACATGTAATTATAAATGCAATTACAGAAATTAATTACAGATGTAATTACATGCAGGTATTTTTTTTTTAATATAAGTACAATGTTAAAACATGTACAAAATAATTTGCATTGTACCAAATGATTAAATTTAAGTACATAGTAGTTGAGGCTACCTAATATAAAGTGGGATCCTCAGAATTGCAAGAGAGAGAAAAAAGTCAGATTTGTGAGATATTAATGGGAGGGGGAAAATTGCAACTATAGTACCTTTTTTAATCCCATGCCAGAAACAAGCTTCCATAGAAAAGAGCTGACTAAATGCATAGTCAGATTTGTTTGTGATAAGACACCAAAATATTTTGAGCAAGATGGATTGACAGAACATGTGTTGAGTGGCTGTAAAATAATCCAAAATATGGATTACTTACAATCTCTCATTCTCAACGAAACAGCTCTGTGGTTTGGTTTTTAATACATCAAATGAATCCTGAAGCAGGAATCAATCTCCATCAGCAAACACACCACTGAAAGTAAGGGTATCCTCATACTTTTGGACCCAGCTGGAAAATGAGGGGTTTGATTTGTCATTCTAACCAAGCAGATTAAAATCTGACAAACTCATGGACCTGTGCCTGGCAGATGGGAATGAAGTGGAAAGCTGAACTGAAGAAGAATATGAAAAAACCGAATAGGAAGCTTTGATTGTGATCAAACCAGCAGCTCCTCTCTAACTACCACATGCTTGCCCTGGTTTGTTTTGCCGGCAATGTGTTAAAATGCCAGAAGGATAAAACAGGTCACTGCAAACATTTTCCCTTTGCTTTATGAAATATTTAAAAGCCACTCAGAGAAGGATAAATTCAGATGCTTTTTCCAGGAATGAATTCTAGCTTTAAAAACGGCTGATTTTTCAAGCTCTTTATATAGCATGTGTATACTGCAAAGCCAATATTATGATTTATATATTTTGTGTCCCTTTATTTCTCTTTCTTAATGCACTAGGTAAGATTTTACTACGTTTTCTGGTGTGGATTTGCAATGTTTAATGCCCTACAGTAAATAATTACAGTCAAAATTATCTATAGTGTTTAAATGCGTTTGAATATTTTTTAAGTGAAATATTTAATTTCATTGATGCTCTCCAATACAATTTTAATGTTCTATACTTCTCCATACAGTACTTACATATTCTGCAGAATGTAGTTGATATTATCTGTATGTTCTATTATTTATTTATTTATTTATTTATTTAATGGTCTATGTATAGTGCTTCATAAGGTATTATTTACATTGTTGCTTTTTAAATGTATTTTTAAAATCATTTTAATGTTTTTTTACATTGTAATTATCATTTGTTTCTATGATGTAACAAAGGGAAATTATTATATGTGCACAGCACATCATTGTCAATATACTGCACATTTTGCAATTTTTCTCTATGCATGGAATACTCAAAAATGTGTATCTCACTGACCCACTATTTGATTAATCTGCCACACCAAAATATTTTAATCTAAACTAGGATTAAAAGAGTCATATTTCCTTGAATGCAACTCACTTTATAAATATTGACATCATTTTAAAATCAAACGTAGTACACTATTGTAAACATGTGGTCCTTATGGCTCAACCAATGGTGTGAGTTTGGGGTGGGGCTTCTTGTTTGACTGTCCAATGGGAGATCAGGGGCCGAGTTTAAGGGCTTGTTTGAAAAACCTGTTTTTGCTATTTTATTTGGAACAACCAGTGATTATAAAACGTACTAATTAATACTCTCAAGTGTATCCATTTTATATGGTAGTATATATTTATTGATATTTTTATGAATGATATCAGCTTATGGTGTCATCACATGCTCAAACCCCGTAGTTGCACACCTCATCTTAAATATGTATTTTGCAAATAGCCATTCCAGTTTTTCAAACTATTTATATTAATACATCATGTTACCATATGGCTTATATTAAACGTGTTTGTCCTCCATGTACAGCCATTAGTGCCTACTCACAGCTATTAACCTATGCCCATACCTTCAAGCTGTTTTCAATATTTTTCATTTTTTTATGCATTACGTGTCTAGCACTGCTCATAAACACTTCATGTGCAGACTCATTTATTGGTCATCGTCTCGCTCAGAATCTCAAGAAGAGTCGCTCTCGCTGCCTGAGAAAACTACTCTCTTATAAATAAAGGTGCTTCACGATGCCATAGAAGAACCTTTTTGTCTAAATGGTTCCATAAAGAACCTTTAACACCTGAAGAACCTTTCTGTTTCACAAAAGGTTTCTTTGTGGCGAAAGAAGGTTCTTCAGATTGTAAAAAGGTAAGAAAGAGATGGTTCTTTAAAGAACCTTTGACTGAATGGTTCTTTGTGGAACCAAAAATGGTTCTTCTATGGCATCGCTGTCAAGAACCTTTTGAAGCACCTTTATTTTTAAGAGTGTAGATCAGCGACGATGCCGTTTGTCAGCTGACACAGATTAACCAATTATCACCACGTCACCTTATAAACCTCGCCGTAATTAGAGCGCTACCCTTTTGTCATCCCAAATGATTGTGTTTTGGAGCTCGTGCTGGTCTGATTGTGTTTGTCAGCCATGCTGATGATGCAGAGAGCTTGTGGTTTTGAAGCATTCGCTGTACTGTATGTGTGTCTATAGTTTCCAAGGCAACTAACTCCGCTGTGTAAATAATGCAGCGGTTATGGAGTTGTATAAGAGCCTCTCTTGTTACTGTAAGCTGACAGCATCAGGGACGAAATAAACGTATCATTACCCCCTCTTTGTTTAAACATCTACTGTCCCTGATGTGTTAAGGACTTACTAGGCCTACTCAAGGGCTCAGTGGTTCAGTGCAGGGTTTGAACCTACAACCTTGCAATTACCAGATCAGTCTGTTGGGATTGCAACTATCTACTTGAAAAAGTGCAACAGAGCCACTTCCAGCTTGGAAACTGATGTGGAAATCCACAACCCAAGATGCATGTACATTATTGAGAAAAATCTCAGTTCAAATTAAATGCATAAATGAGTACATTTCGTAAATGGTCAGATATTAAATGACTGCTTGGCCAACATTTGCAAAGACAGCCATGCATGAAACGTGTAAAATGATCCTCATGCACCTGCACAACAAATGCTAGCATTAAATAGCTTCAGGATTTGATTGCTAGAAGACTAGCTATTTTATCAAACAACTATAAACTTAAAAGTAGTTAGCTTTTGTTTCCTTGTGTCTTACAGATGCTGAGCAATGGAATGCCTTTATGATCACAAAACAGAGATATCAAGTATTAAATTCTTCAATCTTATCATTAGATACCTGAAGGAAACCTATTTTGGACCGAGTTTCCTTCTCAAGAGAACCTTTTAGCTTAATACAACAGGTACCACTTAAATAACAAGCAAACATTTTTCATTACAATATGTTTAATACAATATATTAAAACAGATTCATTATGTACCATCCATCCAGTGGAACATATAGTCCCCTGAGGTATAAACAAAAACATTTGCGGATGTGCAGTGATATACATATTAGTAATGCTGGTAGTGCAATTTATTTTACAGTACATCATCTCTTGATGAAAGGGATATCCCAACATTTTCTTTGAATCAGTCTTTATTTATATATTATTACAGTATTTATTACTATTTTGAATGATCTTTTATTTATAAATTTTTCTACATTTTATTCAATATTTTAAAACTCTTTTTAGCTTTGTTTTTATTTAAGTCTTCGTAATATTTCTTTAGAACTTTTCAGTTCAGTTGATTGCCAAGACAACATTTTTTTAGTATTTTGAAGTTTATGTTTTCACTCTAATATTTATATATGTTTTTCAATGTGAAATTAAAATGGACTTTGTTAATACACAGTCTTGGTCTTGTTTTGAACAAATCAATCTGCGTTTTTCCACAGAAAATATATTACAGTATCTTGTTCCACCTCTGAAACTATTTTCCTTTCCTTTCTTTTTAAACCCTGAAACTTTTTATAAACCATTTAATTCCTGTTGGATTTTTAAAAATGACTAATATCCCATTTCACTCAGAAATCTGTCACATTATGGAAGTAAAATGGATTGCAAATGCAGCTTTAAAACTCTAAAATATATCCACTGCTTGAATCCTTGTTGCTGTGATTTTACGACAAATTACGATTTATTATCGTGTCAAAAGCTTCAGAACTGATCCAACTCATTTTACAAGCGTAGCCTTTGAAAACCTTGAGGGTTATAGAGGGTCAGACCCATCAATGAGGATTTTAAGAGCCGCTGCTGCCATTTCATTTATGCATTTACGTCTGTGTAACACATTCACGCAAAGAGGAATCTCGAATGGGATTTTGCAGGGATTGTATCCGCATGCAGCGCTACACACATCTGCTTGTATATTTCCTGATTGCAGACAATGTAGCATCAGATAAACCTGAAAAGATTAGGATAGTTCACTAAAGATTCTGTACTTAAATAACCAGCGTCTCCTGCAGCGGGGTGGTTTGCAGTCGACACAATGTAAAGTGGGAGGGAGATGAGAAAAATAACCCTTCCTCTCTCCCTTCAACACGTCTTCCAGCAGCAAATCTTGCACAGCGTGCAAATAAAAAAGCAAGTAGGTGTACTGCACAAGCTCGTGGCCCTCAGCGTTGTCACGCCGCCATGCCTTATCATGGCCAGAGAGGCCTGTTGGACCGAAGGGCCTGGAAATTACAGCGCCGCGAGATACTTGGCCGCAGATTCCAGCTCGTTCTAACAGAGCTATCACTTAAACCAAACGAGCCCTGTCGGATCACCGGGGTCAAGTGCACTTTGTGCTCCAATTAGATCACAAATGGGACTTTGTACAATTACGTCCATGAAGCATCGTAGCAAGGACAGTACTATTCATCTATTCAGATGACTGCGGTGTGAAATAAACTTGGAGAAGAATCAGGTGCGATCTGTTTGTTGACAGATGTGGAGGTATGTTTCCATTCACCTGAAACACAGTCTGCCATATTGTGTTGACACTGAGAAATCAATGCTACCGGAGATATTCTTATGCTTTTGAAATCCGGTCATTGATTGATAAGCAGTTTTTACGACAGTTTCTTGTGGTATGGGGAGTTAAAGTAGCAATACTGCTAACTTAACTACATTTTCAATTGCGTAACAAAAGCTTAGCTGTTTTTAGCAGTGTAGCAAGCTATCGAGCTATTTTTGCCAACACGTAGCAGTGTATCACTGTTTTTGTCACGTATTTGCCTTGCAGCCTTACATCTGAGCGAGCTGATGAAATAACCCAACACAATTCCCTAGAATATCTCCTAAACATTTTGGGGGGATTGGGTTCATTCAGACTGATTCATCGATCTATTGAAGCTATTTTACAGCTTTTTCCCTGTTTTGTAGTATATAAACATCTAGGTAAATACTGCTGTTTATCATTATTTATTAGATTCTGTCTGTCTGTCTGTCTGTCTATCTATCTGTCTATCTATCTATCTGTCTATCTGTCTGTCTGAGCAAGACAATATATATTTGAACTACATTCATATTTACAATCGATTTCACTGTTTCCTCGTTCTGCTTGTTTGTGTTTGCGCATGTCAGACATTAAAGATTTGTCAGTGACCCTTTGAGAGAATAATTTGAATTAGGCATTCAATCATTAATTCAGGAACTAAACAAATAATATCTACACTGAATGAATCATTCACTCAAATGATCTGTTCATAAACAGTGATTCATTAAGGAATTAAACAAATGGCTGTCTCTATGAGAAAGTCACTGAATCATTCACTCAGTTGATATGCTCAAAAAACAATTATTCATTTAGAAACTAAACATGTGACTGTCTTTAAAAGTGAATCACTGAATCATTCATTCAAAGGATTTATTCAAATTAACTGATTCATGCAGGAAAGAAATTGGATTGTCTTCACAAGTGAGCCATTTGAATCATCCATTCAACGATTTGTTGAAAACCACAGATTCATTCAGAAACAAAATCAGTGACCTGGTTAGGAGAATGAAAATTCAATAGGGCAAACATGAGTGCTTCTCAATACTCCAATTGCTGCTTCCTAGTTTCCTCGCTTCTCCGTCCTCTAGCCAGTGACCTGGAAATCGATCGAAGTCACGAAGGACATGTCAGTTCTTTAAATGCACTGCGAGGAGGTGAGAATCAAGGAAAGAGTAAGCTTCCAGACAGGAAAATACAAAAGTGTTTTTGTCAAAACACCTGATGCTTGCATAAATTCTCCACCTTCACATCTGTCACAACAGTTTTAAGTCACGTTTTACCGTTGTGGTTGAAAAGAAAAACATACGTTTCACACATTTCAACAGTGCGTCTTGACTTATTAAGATTTATTAAGAATGTCTTGATTAATCAAGATCCAGCAACATAACAGCAGATCCCGTAAGAACCGTGAGCTAACACAGCTGTGCAGAGACGTCGCTTTGAAAGGATGCTTGAGTGAGCAGGATATTAAATTTTACAAATATATCTTGCTGAGTTTCTCACATCCATTCCTCGCATCTTAAAGTGAATGAAAACATCCTGCCAAGTTTTAAATCTGAAAGTGCACCGTGTATAAAGTTATTGTCTCTCAAAAGAAAGAGTCGACTCTGAATCACTGAAACAAGTCATTTTTAAAATGAATCCCAAGCCGTTTCATGTTGACGTCAACATGAAACATTAGCATATTGCCGGCCCACTTGTTGCGCGTAAACCCGGGAAAACTTGAAAACTTGGTCTGAATAAAAATGCAAATTAATTCTTTGCCACTAGGTGCCGCGTTTGGAGCTGTAAAAATAGCTGTTTCCCCGGAAAACGCTGTACACAAAGCAGCACTGCGCTCACAAACGCTGCTTTATCAGGCATTACAGGCATGATGAAATGAAAATGAGACCAATCGGACCAATCACCGCAGATTAGCATCACGCAAAGGAGGGGTTTGGAAAAATTAATCTTTAAATGAATCGTTTGGGGGTCGTTGAGCAAGTAAGGTAAAAATAAATGCATATTATAAGACAATGAGAGTGTTTTTTGACCTTGCATGCATGTCAACCTGTTGTTGGGGACTCCCAAAACCAAAATATGAACCTTGCATAACCCATAATAGGGGCACTTTAAAGGGATAGTTCACCCAAAAATGAAAATTTGATGTTTATCTGCTTACCCCCGGGGCATCCAAGATGTAGGTGACTTTGTTTCTTCAGTAGAACACAAACGAAGATTTTTAACACAAACCGTTGCAGTCTGTCAGTCTTATAATGGAGGTGAATGGGAATCACGGCTTTGAGAGTAAAAAAACCATACACAAACAAAACCAAATTAAACCCTGCGGCTCGTGACGATACATTGATGTGTAAAGACACAAAACGATCGGTCTGTGCAAGAAACTGAACAGTATTTATATCGTATTTTTACCACTGATTCACACAATGTCCGAACTGTCCTGAGCGGCGGCGCGTCCTCCTGAACACCTTCTCAACCGCAGGTGCGTGAGGCGTCTTCTTCTTCTTGCTTTACGGCGGATCGCAGACTTATAAGTGCATTACCGCCACCTATCTCTCAAGTGGACCATTGACACTCCTAATTGAGATTGTAGATAGAGTGTCAATGGTCCACTTGAGAGATAGGTGGTGGTAATGCACTTATAAGTCTGCGATTTTCATTTTTGGGCAGAACTATCCCTTTAAGAGGCAGGAGCTAAAATGCAAGAAAAGGACACACAACTTAAAAAATGACCACTTGAGCCTTCAGTCTACATCTACTTACATGTGTTTCAAAATAGCTTCCCCAACTCTGGTGCAATGAAACGTTACAAGTTAAGAGTTAATACCTGTCTACTCATCCAATCTTGGTATTTCTCCAGCAATCAAAAGCCTCCCTGACATTTTAGAAAGTCAGCCTAAAGAGGCAGATGATGATTTTCGGTAAGTGAGACGTCTACTGAAAGAGCTACTTGATCATTAGCTTGGACTTGAGTGTTTATGGGATAGGTAGAGAGAAATGTCAGGTTAGGTTATGCCTCCGCTACATCATATTCAGCTGTCAGGGAGAGAATGTGAGAGCTGAGAAGACGAGAAAACAGACTCAACGGATGAAAATAAGCAACTTATTTTGAACGCATTAGCAAATGGAAGCAGAAGATGGAAGGGACGTGAAAATATGCTTTCTCTTGAAAGAAAGGATTTGGTGCTTTCGCTGTTGGTTTTATATTTTGTTGTTTGCATTTTTATTTTTCTCCAATGCACCACTTTTCCCAGCATTGAAAACATTCTTGCTATTTAAATTAAATTGAGAATTAAAAATGTTTCTATAGAAAATTAGTTGCTTTGCTGTTGTTCATTTTACTGTGTGACGTTTTCTGTTGAAACAGGAAGTTAGGGCGGGACATAATAAAAGACGTATGTCTATTATCATAGATCAGATATTTTAATATTATTTCTATACTATTAAAGTATTTATCACCTTTTTCAATTTTTATTTTCAGTTATATTTTTATTTAAGCTATTTTATTTTTGTAATTGTTATTTTCATATAATTATGATCATTATTATTTTCATTTTTAATTTACAATACTTTTTCATATACGTTTACCTTCTTAGCAGATATATTGCAAAAAAAATTTAATGTACAGTTCGCTGGCTGAGCCAAACTAATCCTCTTCAGGTCCATCCCTAACATTGACTCAGTGTTGTACAATATGCTATTATATCACAACAGAGGAAATCTGCTCTATTACTCATGTGAGTGTGTGTCATTTTGGAGAGTTGAGCCTGGTGGTGTGGGTGCGTGACCCTTTTTTCTTCATTTTTTCAGCCGAAATACATAAAATGTCATTCTGCAACACAGTTAACTTCTTCTGTGGACAGGATTTGACTGGATAATGAAAAGTAGGTTATGTTTGGTTGGTTGGTATGCTCAGCCTGTATGGTTTTGTACCGTGCACCATTTCAAAATATTCTACCATGGAAAACCTTCAACATTCATTTGAACCTTTTAGTGCCACAAAAGCTTCTTTATGGTGATAAAAGGTTCTTTAGATTTTTTAAATGTTCATCACACAATCGATTTTTTTCCAAGGAGGAATTTGGAAATGTCTGAGTTTTATCTGAGCATTGTCTGAGAAAATTACAATTTGATTTAATATTATGAAAAAAATATTGTGCACCAATAAATGTAGCATGGTAAGACCATTGAAAAGTACACTATGATTCAAAAGTTTGGGGTAAGTACATCTTTTCTTTTTTCTTTTCTTTCCTTTATTCAGCAATTATACATTGAATTGATCAAATGTGACAGTAAAGACATTTCTAACATTGCAAATGATTTCTTTTGTAAATAAATGTCGTTCTTCTCAACTTTCTATTCAAGAAAATAAATAAACAAATATATAAAATCCTGAAGAAATGAATCAGTTTCCACAAACTGGAGTACTGATGCTGAAAATTCAGCTTTGTATCACAGGAATAAATTACATTTTAAAATATATTCAAATACTAATTTTAAATTGTATTAATATTTCACAATACTGCTGTTTTTACTGTATTTTTGATCAAATAAGCATCAATTGGTGAGCATCAGAGGAAAAATCATGAAAACATATTAGCGACCCAACTTCATTTTAGTTTTTAAACACAATTATGTTCTCAAAACTCATATCTTACAAGTGCAGGGCTGACCAGACTCAACTATGAAAACCAATATCATTGAGCAATAATTTCGAAGGTCTGACTTATTTAGAAACACCAACACATTTGTTAATATTAAAAATTTGCCAGTGACGATTCAGTGTAGAGTAGCGCTTGTTTGTAATTTCTCCGATCACAAATGCAGACATGGTTTTATGTTTACGCGGCGCGATGCAACGTGTAAAAAGACAGTATAAGTCATTATAATCCATAATTATGTCTCCACTGGATGCAACAAATGCCTCGTTTATAATGGGTTTTAATGTTTTTGTCTCGTCGCTCCGGCC
>NW_015505235.1:2750589-2765153 GCF_001515645.1 Sinocyclocheilus grahami | reverse complement strand
TATATATTATTTTATGTGTGTTTTTGGCATTATTATTATTACATATTATTGACTTATCAACTGAGATTGTATTTATTATAAAAAAATTTATATATTTAATATATAGATTTTTTATTTTTCATTTAAAATCATAAAATCTAATTTTATTCTTTTATTGTTGGGATTTACATTTTAAATGTACTTACAGTTAAAGTTTTAATAACTTTCATGTGTGTTTTTGTCGTTTATTTTTTTTCTTTATTCAGAGTTGCTTTAGTATCAACTGAGATTCCGTTTATTATTTTATATTATTATTTTTTAATATTGTGAATTCACTTTTTTATTTGACATTTTCAATGTAATTTTAGTTAAAGTTTGAACAATTTTCTTGTGTGTTTTGTCATGTTTTTTTTTTTAAGTAAAAAAAAAACAAAAAACATTTTATTCATTTTTATTTCAGTTTTAGCTTTTGTTATTTTAGTACCTCAATTTAAATCAATTAAAATGAGGACATAAAACAAGTTTAAGTTTATTTCTATTTTATTTTACTTCAAGATTTACACAGTTTACCCACAATTAACTTTATTTCCTAAGGTACAGGACATAGTGTCATTTAAGGTGCTTTAATTGATGTTAGGATGCAGCGGTTGTATTTTGATGTGTCGTTCAAACACAGGAGTCTGCATGCACAGTTTAAAGCCTCAATGCTTTGTTTTTCATGTAATTGTACATGCTGAATGCTGTTCTGTTTTTGGCACCGCGCACACACTGTAAATCGCACTGGGAGCTTGTGCGGTGTAAGCCAGCCGCTTTGTTTTGCCAGAGTTTTGATAAAGAGAGTCTCTCAGCACTGATCAGAGGAAGCTTTGTTGACGAGTCTTTGTCGATTTATAACCACACATGACACGAATCTTTATGAACACCCCACTGCTTTCCAAAAAAGAGGACGGGCACGTACTAGGAGCACCTTCAACACACCATAGCAGTCAAAAAGCCAACATATCCAAAGACCATCACACATATACAAGCCCAAAGCATCATCTCTGCCTCTGACCTATTTGTTTTGCATGCAACGGAGAACAACATTGCAGCTTCTTACATAAGAGTATAATTATAGTCACTGTTGGTGGTTTGCGATTGGTGCGCATGCTAAAACAAAGAAAATTGGAGGCGTTACAAACATAATTTTTTGACTTGATATTATTGTTTACTCAGACAACGATGTTTTAAAAAGGGAATGCATCAACCTTTTATCCCATTTGATTAAAATGATTTCCAACACTTAACACACGTAACATCACGCAGCGTTCCATAAACCAGTGGGTGCAAAATTGTTCCAAGAAGGAAACATAATAAACGTGTATTTTCCTCTACTTCAAATCACAAAGTGCCATTTTGTGTCCTTAGAGTGAATTACATAGAGCTAAAAAGTCTGAGAAACAAAGTCAACTGGCATTTAAAGAAAATAAGAAAGTTTTTTCTGTTTCTTTGAAACATTTTCCAAGTGATTTGTTTGGTGGTGTTTGAAGGCATGAGACTAAAGCTCTTCATATCTTTCAAAGCATCAAAAGGCCTTTTAAAACATCTTGCTGCTACTATAGAGAGATAATAGTTTTTTTAACAGTTTTTCTTTCTTGACTCCCACCACCGTTCATTTGATGGGTAACAAAGGCAAGTCATAACTTGAATTAAGTTTATTTTGATTGGTTAATTTATATATTTTTCTTCTTTGTCTGAAAGCTAACTGGCATTAGAGTGCTTCAAACAAATAAAAAAAAGTCATTAAAGGAAAAGTTAAACCAAAAATGAAAATACGCTGACAATTTACTCACTCTCAGGCCATCCAAGATGTAGATGAGTTTGTTTCTTCATCAGATTTGGAGAAATTTAGCATTACATCACTTGCCCACTAATGGATCCTCTGCAGTGAATGGGTGCCGTCAGAATGAGAGTCCAAATAGCTAATAAAAACATCACAATAATCCACAACGCAACTCCAGTCCATCAATGTCTTGTGCTGAGTGTTTGTAAGAAATAAATCCATCATTAAAGGCGTTTTTATCTTCAAACCATTGCTTTCAGCTAAAATACGAGTCCTCTATCCATAATACCACTTTCTTCAGTGAAAAGGTAATCTCATCTGAATCAGGAGAGAAATATGCACAGATCAAGAACTGTTTACAAACGAAAGCAGTCCAAAACAGTTCTAAACAAACATATCAGTGGATTTTGATATGACAGGACAACAGGGGATGGACTTTTTACTGGAGGAAGTGCTTATTATGGATTATGGGCTCGTATTTTCACCAGAAGTGATGGTTAAAAAGTTAAAACGTCTTAATGATGGATTTGTTTTTTACAAGCACATAGTTTTTCACTTCACAAGACATTAACTGATGGGCTGGTGTGGTGTGGATTACTTGTGGATTACTGTGATGTTGTTATCAGCTGTTTGGACTCTCATTCTGACGGCACCCATTCACTGCAGAGCATCCATTGATCCAATTCTACATCTTTGGTGACCTGAGGGTGAGTCAATTTTAGGCTGAACTATTCCTTTAAATTATTTTAGCTGCTGTATATGCCATAACATAAATTTTGCTCATCAAAAGTGTACAACAGGCGTCATCTCATATTTAGAAAAGATATGTACATTTTCCAAGACAGCATACCTGTCAAAACTGTCATACATAATTCATTACATTTGCCATATCTGAGCTTGTAAATGTCTTGTAGTGTCAGTCTGTTTGAACTGAAAAAATGTGATGTGCGAGCCAAAGTAAGTCAGGTTTGGATACATGGCATCCCGGTGGTGATTGTGACACCTAGATTTCACCTCACAGCTGGAGATGTTTATGTGGATCTGCATCCATCCATCGTGGAAAGCAGGTAATGGAACGAGAGCTGATGGTGTATGAATGAGAGGCAGTAGGTGTGGAGTGGGTGTGCAGATGCATCACGCAGGGCGGCTGAAATAACACACTGCGTTACACCATCACTGTATCCTCAAATACCTTTGAAGATCTTATTCATCTCAATAATTAGCGCCCCTGCAATGTGATCATTTTCCACTCACATCCTCCATATGTTGTGAAACTGATCCATAATCCGAGGTTGTGACATTAAAATCAACATGAATCAGCATGCACATCCCGGTTCACTTCTGTAATGTGACGTATTTGAAAATGAAACATGATATTCAGTGAGAAATTAAGGGTGGCTAAATAGACTGTGGTAACTAGCCAATAGAGATGGGATTGTAAAGAATTAAAAAATTCTAATTCTTAACAAATTCCAATAATGGTTAATAAATGGAAGAAAAATGCAATTCCAAATTTCAAAAATAGATCATGGCAACACTTTGATAGTCAACTTTGGACATTCTACTCGACTTTGCAACTACTGTACATGTTAGCTACCAGCAGTGCTGCCAAGTCTTGGCAGCTGGGCTACTTTTACGCTGTTGCCGCGGGAGTTAAATCAATCTCCCTGGAATGCGTTTTTGACAGAGGGGGAAAGTTGGGCTAGTTTTGGCATAGTTTTGATTTGCAATTGCTGGTTTTGTTTCGCAGACCTGGCAGCAATCATTCATAAGATTATTAGTAAACTATCTGTTTAATATCTGCCAACACTTTATTTTGATGGTCCCCCAAAACACATTCTACTGACTATAAGTAACTCATGTTAACTTATTCTAGTAACTCTAACGCTACTAACAGTCTACTGATGCTCTAATAAGAGTTAGTTGACATGTAGTTCAAATTTATGAGAGTTAGTTGCAAAGTTACTTATAGTTAGTAAACAGTTGACTATCAAAATAAAGTGTAACCTAAATAGTCGATGGATTCTGATTGGTTGTCTTTTTTATATTGGTTGTCTTATTTTTTATTTAATGTTTTTATCATTCACGAGCTGGAAAAAAAAATAGCTCTGAAAGTGATTCCAACAATATTGTTCTTCAATATCGCAATAGTTGTGGTGTAGACTCCACTATTGTCTTAATTTTTAAAAAATGTATCCTTGGTGTGAACACGCCATAAATCTCCAGCTCAAAACAGAATCCCGAACAGATTTCCTGAACACTAATTATTCTTGTTGGTAAATCAATCATTTTGATTACTGTGATTCAAATCTGTGTCTGTGACTGACTGATTGTTTATATGACAACTTGTAGTTGAAGATGCATATTATGTGTTTGTCAGTATTATTTTAGCGGAAAAGTGAATGAAATATGTTAACACATTTTATGTTTGTTCAGTATTATTGGTTAAAATGTAGTTAAGGCCAATAACTGGAGTGCATTTTTGCCACCTCTAAGAAGTTATTAAAACATCAGAGTAAATGCACGTTTGGAAGATGTATTTTAATATGATTTATTGTTAATGATAGTGTTTTAGTATTCCGCTTGCATGGGCAGATGAATCCACATGAAAAACCTATTAAAGGAAACAAATGTCATTCGTAATGATGAAAATCAAGATCAAGAGCATGTATTAAAGCAAGCAAACTGGGTCCATTTTGATTTCATGTTGTCTTTAAATAAGAATTACATAAAGATGATACATGCAAGGCTCATATTTTTGTTCAGTATAAAATCATGTTTGATCCACGCTGAAACCAAATGGTGCAGAAACTATTTTCAATCAGAAATTGCTAGTAAATTTCACAAATAATTACAAAGAAATAGTAAATAACAAGGAATTAAATGTAAAGATTTGAAGTAGAAAGACTGAAATAGTATTTTCTTGTAAAACATGCTCCACTAATGTTTATTTACTAACTTCAAAAATAACTTTTTTTTATAGTGGACAGTAAAAGGTTTACATATAAAGGATGTCTTTGGAGGCCTAGCTGAGGCCCAACATTTGCAAACGAATGTTAAAAAGTCTTCAAATCACCACAGGCATCATCTAATTTACGGGGTTCTCACTGTGACACATTCAGTCAGTCATTCCTAAGCATTCACAGAGATGTGATATAAGGATTTGTTGAGCTGCATCCCTGATGTACAGATATTGCGAACTTCACATGCGTATTTGTGATGTTTTATCCAGTTTCTTGTTGATATGTGTGCCAACCCCTGCACGCTCCACCACGGGAGGCTGGGTGATTAAAGGTGTTTATCAGCTGGAGTGGACGGTTTGCCAGCCAGCCACTGCGCATCGTAAGATCCATCGTTCAGAGCGGAGTTCAAGAGCGCCGCTGATCCACCCCGCAGGCAGCGACGACGGAGAGTGAGGTTGACACAGCATGGCACACCTGTTTCACTGATCTGCTTCAAAATCAACAAATGACTGGCTGCCAAAGCCAGCGCTATTCCCCCATGATGGGAAGACTGGAGGCCAGCTCTACCGAGGTACTAATATTTCAAACTAATGAGGTTCTGCACTACTCGTAATTATACTTTATATTCTAAAGCAGCTTCTGTTGCCCAGGGTCTTTCATAGGATTGCACTGCTAAAATGCGATTTGTAATGCGATCTGATTAAAGAGAATCCTTATTATGCATATTCTTTGAATTTTTTTTTTGCTGCAGAAAAGCTGCCTACATTATTCTAAAAATGTGTAGTATGATGGGTGGAGCTACAGCTTATCTATCTATCTATCTATCTATCTATCTATCTATCCATTCATCTGTTAGGACTATAAATCATCCAGCTTTAAAGCTTTTCAAACTTTTCCCCAAACTTTAAACCACTATAATATGGTTTCACTCTGGTTACACAAACCAGATGGTTGACCATCCTACACTGTTATGACCAACTGTTAGCTGGTTTCTTGCAAGCTGGACCAGCTAATGGCCATCTTAGATCAGCTTGTAACCAACAACTTCTAGAAACGAGTTCTTACCAAACTGACAGCTTAGTGGATTTTAAAACTGGTCATTAGCTGGTTGACCAGACATCTAGTTCCAAAAACCTGATAAACGTGGCTGGCGAGCAGTTAGGACCACCATGAAACAGCAATAGACCAGCTAGAAACCTACAACTGTGCTCCTACTAAACCATCAGCTTAAGATGGATTTTAAAGAAGGGAGATGGCTGACTCACTAGGACAGAAGATGGGAAAAAATAACTAGCATCCTGATATATCATGCTGGTATAGGCTGTAACCAGCAATAACTGTGATCCTGAATATGTCATACATGCACACACACATCTGACTGACACACACTCGACGTGTCTCTGCAGGAGCTTGTGTGTCTATTTGTTGTACTACAATCACAGTAGTGCTTGTCAGCACACACTCTCATATTAACTCCAAAAGCTGTTGGAGAGCCGCCCCCTGCCATATGACAGCTGCTTCCCCTGGAGCGTCTGGGTTTGCCCCCGCTAGCACTGCCTGCCGCGAGCCAGGTAGCAGCCAAAGGGGTGCACAGACCCTGATCACATGGTTATGTCACTCGCTACCTCAAGCTCAGTATCTGTACTTGCTTGTTCCTTCTCTTTCTGCATAATTGCAATGCATGAGACATTTCAGTTCTCTGCCTGCATGTACTAACACCAAAGGGTCAAAGGGCAATGTGACATTGGGTTTTTATGAGGCGAGTGGACGGCCATGCCCGGAATGAACATCTCGTTCACAGCTCTACTATCTCTTCTTTCTCACTGTGTGCTCTGTTTCTTAATGTCTGCCACAACATGTATTGGCGATATTTTATTGTTAGCCATTATATGTACAGAGAAATATATGGTAACATTTTATGCACTTATTTATAAAATACTACTAACAAATGCATAACATAATCTTTAACTACACATTGTCACATGAATGACCAGTCAGTTACTACACTGATTTAAGACTGATTTGCTAACAAGAACGAATAAAGTTCAGGAATCGGATAGCACTGATTGTGCTAGTTTTTGATTCAGTACTTGCTCAGAAGAGTAATTTACTGAGTAAACTGACTGTCCTGTTACTTCATATCCAACAATTCTATTCACTAGCTGTTATATATACAAAGAAATATGTCTGTAATAGCCACAACCAATGTCTGTTTCACATGCAGAAGGTCGTGTGAAACCTTTTTCATGATTCATTTTTGTCCTTAGGAGAAATTTCTTTACATATAAGAATACATTTGCATTACATTTATGCATTGGCAGTCCGTTTTATACAAAGCGAATTACATGTTACAGTTTTATACAAAGTGACTTACAGTGCATGGAGTTTTTGGAATTGAACCCAAAACCTTGTGTGAGGAGATCTTGTCATTCTGGTAAATTATATATTTGTATGTGTGTGTGTATATATATATATATATATTCACTTAATGCAATGACATTCATAAAAATGCAATGACATTGATACACTTTATGCAGGTTTAAGTGTCCAGTTACTTTAGGGGCCATTGGAGGTCTTCAAGAATGTTAAAACTCTGCAAAAATATATTTTCAGTGGACAAAAGCCATTTACTCCAAAACATTCCCATCAAATTTCAAAACTAGACCAAAGATGACAGCCTCTGCATCGGTAGCCTTGGATGACTCCATGAGTTCTTTGAAAACCAGAGAACTGTCATTAGCTCGGGATCCAAAGCCCTAGAGATCCTCCAACCCAGTCACAATGAATTTGAATTTCATGTTGACGATTTAGGTGCGAGGTTATTTTTTTTTATTCCTAGACACCCCCTAACACACACTCCAGTCAGGCAGCGCTCCCTGTCTACTTATGACCTTCTCTGCAGCCATATTCTTCACAGAGCAAGAACACAGCCCTCAGCGAGACGCGGCTTCTCTCTCCAAAGTCTCTCTGTGCTTTGGCGCTTGTTTAAAATTTCCCACCGAGACAAAAGACGGATTAAGTAAAGTTGCTTCAAATCCTCGACAGGCGAGTTAAGGGTTCTTCATGAATAATGATGATAAACGTGCTTTTTTTCTCCCTCAGATTTGATTTGCCGTGAACAATGCAGCAGTTTCCATTCCGCCGTTCCTCCCAAGTTAATATTTTTACAACAAATTCTCCCTCCATGCACGACGGCCCAACTCAGGCTTGAAAAACAATGCTTAATTTTACAAGTCCCTATAGCTTTAGCTACACAGTGAATTATTAATCTTCCACAGCTTGCGAAATCTTGTTTCAAAGCTTTGTATTTCCAGAGAGAGAGGGGGGAAATTTAATCAAACACTAAGAAAGAATAGTCTGAGGGGCGCTTGGAAGGGTGCACAAAGTATTCAGAGACAAAGTGTCACTGTGAGAGGAGAGAAAAGGACAAGCCTGACCTCTGCTAGAACGGTTGAGCTTCACCTCAGGTGAGTTTCTGCAGCATGCGTCTCACGTTGTCATGTTGCTACCACAGTACCCACATCTGTCTCCCTCTCTCTCTCTCTCTCTTTCCTGAGGCCTGCTCATGAAGGGAAATGTTATATTTAGCTGACCAGTATTTTGTTTGTTCACTGAATGTAACGGTGCCCTTGGAAGACTGCCAGATTCCTGCAGAGTCCAATCTCTCTCGCTTTCTTTCTCTTTTTGTCTCTAATATATATGTATAAATTTATAAATATATATTTGACTGACTGCCTCAAACCTTTCAGTGAAAGACTGATTTATTGTGACACTGCCAGAGTGAAAATGCCATTTTCAAAAGTACCAAGTTGACTTTGCATTGAATTCCCAAAATACTAATAATCTTGAAGAAGCATCAAGCGTTTTTGAAGAAAAGTGCATGTTCATTTAATCCTGTCCGTCACGAAACACCTTGGGTGTATTAATACTGTACATTCATCACCACTTTATTAAAAAGGATAGTTCACCAAAAAATAATCTGCCATCATTTACTCACCCTCAAACTCTCATAACTCTCTTCCATCTGAACACAAATGGAAAATTTTGAAGAATGATCATGCTGTACTTTTCCATAAAATAGAAGTGGATGGAGACCAAAGACCATCAAGCTCCTAAATACATGAAAGTGGCCAAAACAACAAAGTCTCAGTCATCATTTACTCACCCTCAAACCCGTACAACTTTCGTTCATCCGTTGGACTCAAAAGGAGATGTTTTGAAGATAACACTGCTCTTTTCCATACAATAGAAGTGGATGGAGACCAAAGACCATCAAGCTCCTAAATGACAAATAAGCACCATATAAAAGCATCATGAAATTGGTCAATACAACCCGTGTGTTATATTCCAGGAAACATACCAAAAAAGTCATTATTCACTGAATATCTTGCCTTGACATTTGTGGTCTCCATTCACTTTCATTGTCTAGATCAGCGGTGGCGAACTCCGGTCCTGGAGAGCCGCAGTCCTGCAGAGTACAGCTCCAACCCTAATTAAAACTCACCTGCCTGTAGCTTTCTAGTAACCGTTCAGACCTTGATTAGCTTGTTCAGGTGTGTTTGATTAGGGTTGAAGCAAAACTCTGCAGGGCTGTGGCTCTCCAGGACCGACGTTCGCCACCCCTGGTCTAGATAGTGTAACGGTTAATGCTCCTTTGGCTTCTTTTGGTACAATTTTCATTGCCAGAGCTATAGCTAAACAGAACAATTGAACATTTTGTCAATTGTCAATTATTTTCATATTATTCTGAAAAATACAATGCATTTTTGTATAGTTTAGATAAAATGGCATTGACCCCAATTCTGTGACGATTCATCATGCTAAAGTCGCTCCGCCACCACAGCAAACCACATCAGTTTACCTGTGTCTGACTCAAAGATTATATCAAAATTACAATTTATGAAATTTATATTTTCCGTGTTGTTTTATCTGACATATTTAGATAGTAATGAACTCATCTCACATCAGATACGGGCTTAATCGGATAAATTACCTTGGCAACGCTTCTGCATGCATGGGTGCCACGATCCTGGAAGGTTTCACCATGTAAACGCGTTTTAAGGGTCTTAAACGCATTTGTTTTTAAGGACAAATATCCCAAGCAGACATTTAGACTTCAAAAGACCCTGACCTACTTCTAAATGTGGACATACTCAAAAGGAAACAAGTCAGTCCGTGTATGATTGTTGTTTTGATTACAGCATAAAGTGCAGTAAACCTGCTGCCCTGGTGGTTTCTGACTCCGGGAATGAGATTACTCTTCTCAGAAAGCTTTTGTGCACTCGAAATTTGTTTTCCATGTACTCACATGTCTTTTCGCAGAATCTCTTCTCTTCATGCGAGAGATTAATGCGAGCGGACAGGAGCGAACAGCTAAATCATATTTTCAAAGGCTGCATTGCACAGCAGCGGGGGGCCCACCTCAGCTCTGGCCTCGTCTGGTCGCTGGACCGCGTTGGCTTTTATCAGCACAATCTGCTCCCGTGTCCCTTGTGATGAGAAAGCACCTGGCCTCCAATTGGGGACAAGCTGTCCAAACCAACCGAGGTTCACCAGACACCCACGAGTCCAATGTCGCCGCTACTCGAATACAAAAAACTACAAACATTTGACTGTTAATCATTACGAAGATGATTTCCGTGAAAGCGCTCGGATTGAATTTGCTCATTTTAATTGGATGTAGGGAAGGCAGCTGACATTTCCTAAACAAAGAGAGGGAATTGAGCTTTGCCATTTTCCGAGTGCAATGAGTCTTATCATACATCAACAAATGGAAAGTGCAATGAGGAGGAGCTGCAAAATCATTTACGTATTCATAGAGAATTACTCAACCTCTGCTATAATGTTATCTTGCTCTGAGAGTTAGTGTGAAAGCCCCAGATTGAGAAACTTAACATTTTCGGACAAAAAAAGCAACATAGAGTTCTTACACAAAAGTTTTAATTCATGCCAACAAATGATAGTGACCCTAAAAGCACCGGTACCTGTTGCTAGCATAATGGAGATTACAGTGAAGTTTCCTGCACTGCATTGTAATTAGATTTTTATTTTTTGCTTTCCTCTGCCAGCCTTCCTGTTTTGGTGTCACAATGCCAATTTAAACGATTTACTGGCAAGCGAGCTTCTTCCACATTGACCTTTAGACAAAGCTCTCACAAGTTTAAATTTGTCAGCTAGTAATGTTCTACAGTGGATATACAGGATATGCATCATTTTTTCTGAATTTGTCAAATTATTTCCACCACATCTCAATATTAAATAGTATTATGTAGTGGAAATTATATTTTAAAAATTTTTGGGATATAACTGAAGCTAGCATTTAAAGAATATTAAATATACAAAATAATATTTAATAATAATAATAATAGTAATTTAACATTTTAGAACATTTACAGCTTGATAATAATATGTAACGATATCTAATAATAGTTATTTACAATGATAATGTTTTAATATTTTAATAATAATATTTAAACTTTTTTTTGCACAATTTGACCAAAATTACAGCTTGTTTGCAAATGATACACAATCAAATTATTCTGTTTACAAGGGATTTTTTTACCTTGATTTTTCATGTCACATTTCATCTCGGTTTGCTCTTTACTGATGTTGCTGTCTCCTTAAGAGTCTCTAAACTAAAAAAAAAGTTGGTATTAGTGGCTAAATTGTTGGTTGCTGTGTAAAATGTTGACAAATAAATGGCAATTTGGGATTTGTGTAAAAATTACAATCATTTTTCCACAATAAACATCAAAACAGTTTATTTCAGTATTTGTTTATATCATTTTATTTTAAATGCTATGTTTTAGTTTTAAAAATATAATAATTATTATTTTATCCTAATTTATTTTCACATTTCAAGATCGAAGGTCTGGGACTAGGACCAGGGAAAACCATAAAATAGCAAAAATAAGTTTCCAAGACTGTATTAATGTGTGCTTCATATAACAAAATCTGTTGGTTTTAATAAAACCCCTGGAGCTCTAAAAATGCCCGTAATTGAACAAACACACATATATGTGCATCATACATCTGCAGAAAAGCCATCGCAAATGGCGGCGTCGCTGATGTTCCGTAGGCGGAAAATCGCCGCCTCCTCAAGTTGCAGCTACGCTTATCTCAGTCAACAGGCTGCGGAGAGTCTGACACACGCTTTTGTCTCGGCCCACGTGCACTCCTTTATCTCTGCCTTTCTTTCCTTCACCCTCCTCTTCTTCTTCAACAGCTGTCCAAACCCAAGCACCCCTCAGCCTCTTCATCACCCACTTACGCCAACTTTGCACGGCCAATTAGCATGTTGCAATCCCAATCAAAACAACTGGCTGTCAGCCTGTAACTGAACGACACTCAGTTACTCTGCCTCCATAATCCATGCGCCTGAGACTTGAGCTTTGTCAGTACAAGTGTTCTAGCTGTGCTGATATCCATGTGTTTGTCTGGAGACTTTCTGGATGTCTTAGTATGCCAACATACACCTCGACTCTCAATGCAACGCAGAGATAATCTTATATACTGTAGATCATTCCGGAATGGTAATCTGTGAATTGGAGCCCTGAGGGCAAATTCATTAAGTGTACTATTGCTTTGTTCAGCACATTTTTTTTTATTGTGTTCATTTACTCTAATAGGCTTAATATAGCTGTTGCTGATTTGGTAGAAATGGGACTAAAATTAAAATTGGCGACTGCGATTTGTAAAATTAGCAACAAGCAAGGACATTTCCATAGTGTGCTATTGTTCAACGGCTGGTGTCATTATTATTAGCAGGCATTGAACGGCCAAAGGCTTTCTGTCACTTGCAAATGAAGATGTATGACACCACATTTCTCCCAGTTCAAGTAGCATTATGGAATCTCTGGAAAGTGTTTTTCTTCCTCCACAGATGCCCCAGCTTCATTCTATATTCATTTCAGTGTACAAAAAAAGAAAAACATCTGCATAGGGCGAAGGGCTTGTCATTGGAGGACGAATGAGGAGAGAAAGTGTATTATTTGCATAAGCTGTCTCAGCATTAGCTATAAGATGGATATCGCATCAGTAGCTTTGTGATCCCCGACTGTAAGAGTTTCTCTGAGATACCAGACAAGATGAGGCTCTTTTAGATTTGATAGCAGAATGCAAAACTGATACTCACCAAATGCAAGGAAAACTTTTTTGAAAGTTGAAACACTCTTTAAAAAGTTATTTATTGGGATCTATGGTTCCATTAAGAACTTTAAATATCCATGGAATCTTTTCACTGCACAAACATTTCTTTATAGTGGAAAAAGGTTCTTCATAATATTAAAAAATTCTGTTAAGTGGTTCTTTTAAAAATGGTTCAAGGTTATTTGGGAAATCAAAAAGGGTTCTTTAAAGGGTTAGTTCACCCAAAAATTAAAATTAGCCTGTGTTTTACTCACCCTCGAGGCATCCTACGTGTATATGACTTTCTTCTTTCAGACGAATCCAGTCGGAGTTATATTAAAAATTGTCCTGGCACTTCTAAGCTCTATCATTGCAGTCAGCGGGTGTTTCTGTTGAACAGTACACAAGATGTCAAATAAAGCACGCGCATCTGTAATAAAACGAGCATGGCTCCGGTGGGTGAATAAAAGCCTCCTGTAGCGAATCCATGTGTTTTCATAAAAAAATGTCCTTATTTCAAACGTAATAAACACTTTTCTCTCACTTCTGGTATCTGTCATACGTGGAAGGCGTTCCAACGGATGACGTAGGACGTCGGCCTAGCATGATTAGTGAAAAATGCGGAGAGAGAACAAAACAAAACGCCGGTCACGAATTAGAAGTACAAACTGAGGATTTGTAAAGAAAAATGTTGGAGGATTTCGATATAAGCCAAGAGGAGACTGGTTTTCCTTTGCTAAAGTAAGGAAACTTTGCTTCCTTTGCTCCTATAAACAAACTCGCGAGACTAACATATCTCAGAGGCGAGTGCGCTGAGCATACGTTCAACGTCATCTGCCGGAATGCCTTCCGCATATGACAGATACCGGAAGTGAGAGAAAAGTGTTTATTACGTTTGAAATATTGATATTTTTCTTATGAAAACGCATGGATTCGCTACAGGAGGCCTTTATTCACCTCCCCAGAGCTGTGTGAGGCACGTTTTATTATGGATGTGCGCACTTTATTTGACTACTTGTGGACAGTTGAACAGAAACACCCGCTGACTGCAATGATAGAGCTTGGAATAGCCAGGACAATTTTTAATACAACTCCGATTTGATTCGTCTGAAAGAAGAAAGTCATATACACCTAGGATGGTTTGAGGGTGAGTGAACTTACCCTTTAGTGACATCACTGAAAAAAAAACTACAATAAACCTTTGGAACATTTATTTTTAAGAATGCATAATACAAGGTTTAAAATCATTTGAAATGTAAGAAGGAATTACTATTGTTCTTTTAAGGGGTATTCAAAGCACATCAACTGGTCACTGGGGTTCCTCAGGGATCAGTTATTGGACCCCTCCTCTTCTCCATATACACTACATCACTGGGTCCCATCATACAGGCACATGGTTTCTCCTACCATTGCTATGCTGATGACACACAGCTCTATCTCTCATTTCAACCAGATGATCCAACGGTAGCTGCACGGATCTCAGGCTGCCTGGCGGACATCTCGGCATGGATGAAAGAACATCACCTACAACTCAACCTGGGAAAGACTGAGCTTCTTGTCTTCCCGGCCACTCCAAATCTACAGCATGACTTCACCGTCCAGTTAGGTTCATCAACAATTACCCCATCAAGTTCGGTCAGAAATCTTGGTGTAATCTTTGATGACCAGCTGAC
>NW_015505235.1:2749593-2750346 GCF_001515645.1 Sinocyclocheilus grahami | reverse complement strand
AGACACGCATCCAAACTTTAATTGAGGACAGTAAGAATGTGAGGGCTGTAGATACGACTTTGGATGCGACTAGCTCAGGGAGTCCTGTATATTGTTCGGTTCCGGTTACAGAGCCCCTGCAGCAGGGCAACTGGGTGACTGTGAGGCAGCATAGTCGCAGGTCAAAACACCACTCTTCCGTTTCGATCAAAACATTAAACAGGTTCTCCCCACTCAGTGACGCACCCACTGAGCCCAAAAGAGCCCACATCACACCTCACTTTATCTCCCTGAACTACGGCTTGCATCAAGTTCAAGACACTGATGCTTGCATATAGAACAGCCTCAGGCTCAGCACCCGCCTACTTCCACTCACTCTTACGAATCTACATCCCCTCCAATAGTATGAGATCCACTTGAGATTGAAGCATCGTACCATTACAAAGAGGCACAAAATCACTTTCCAGAACATTTTCGTTTACCATTCCTGGCTGGTGGAATGATCTTCCAACCCCTATCCGGAATGCTGATTGCCTGACATTTTTCAAGCGACAAGTGAAAACTCACCTCTTTCGTCACTTTGATCCTTAAAAGAAAATCTTTTTCTCTTTTCTTTCATCTTTCGCTGTCTAGCTTGTACTTATTTGAACAATGCTTGAAACTTGGTATTACAAGCACTTCCTGTCTATTTGCCTCTTTACGATGAATCGCTTGATGTATTCCCCAATTGTAAGTCGCTTTGGATAAAAGCGTCTGCTAAATGAATAAATGTAA
>NW_015505235.1:2743436-2745593 GCF_001515645.1 Sinocyclocheilus grahami | reverse complement strand
AGACACGCATCCAAACTTTAATTGAGGACAGTAAGAATGTGAGGGCTGTAGATACGACTTTGGATGCGACTAGCTCAGGGAGTCCTGTATATTGTTCGGTTCCGGTTACAGAGCCCCTGCAGCAGGGCAACTGGGTGACTGTGAGGCAGCATAGTCGCAGGTCAAAACACCACTCTTCCGTTTCGATCAAAACATTAAACAGGTTCTCCCCACTCAGTGACGCACCCACTGAGCCCAAAAGAGCCCACATCACACCTCACTTTATCTCCCTGAACTACGGCTTGCATCAAGTTCAAGACACTGATGCTTGCATATAGAACAGCCTCAGGCTCAGCACCCGCCTACTTCCACTCACTCTTACGAATCTACATCCCCTCCAGAAGTCTGAGATCCACTAGTGAGTGACGCCTCGTGGTACCATTACAAAGAGGCACAAAATCACTTTCCAGAACATTTTCGTTTACCATTCCTGGCTGGTGGAATGATCTTCCAACCCCTATCCGGAATGCTGATTGCCTGACATTTTTCAAGCGACAAGTGAAAACTCACCTCTTTCGTCACTTTGATCCTTAAAAGAAAATCTTTTTCTCTTTTCTTTCATCTTTCGCTGTCTAGCTTGTACTTATTTGAACAATGCTTGAAACTTGGTATTACAAGCACTTCCTGTCTATTTGCCTCTTTACGATGAATCGCTTGATGTATTCCCCAATTGTAAGTCGCTTTGGATAAAAGCGTCTCCTAAATGAATAAATGTAATGTAGTAATGACACTACTGCACTTAATTTGGTGTACAATTTTCAATTGCTAGTAAATTTTATAATTAATTACAAAGAAACCGCAAGTAACACATTAAATTAACCATGAAAATTTGAAGTTGAAAAAAAAACATTTTATTGTAAAACGTAGTCTAGTAAAGTTCTTTTTGTTGTCCAGAGTCATGCAATGGTTAAATATGCTTGGTCAATTTGGTAAAAATTTTGTATAACTGTAACAAAAACAGTCAAAGTAAGTGGCAATATTTTGTCTAAAATATCAGTTACTTAATATTAGCTTTTTGTTTATTGAACTGCTGTATTGCTGTAATATCATACAAGTGAAGACACAGAGAGAATGGTTAATATATAATGTTTGAAACAATAACTGGCTCTGTTTGCCACAAATATACAAGGGGAATATTTCTGTCAGAGGGACACGACTGTTTTATAATGAAATACTGCAGCATACAGTTTCATGGCCAGTAAGAAAAATTTATGGCCCGTAAATTTTCTCAATTCACCTGCTTTTGACAGGTGAGTCAGAAAGTAATTTTTTGACCCAGCTTGTTAACTCTTTCTGTTATATATTCTGCTCTGTTTACCAAGATGGAAAGTAGGATGTAACAGAGCAGAGAGACAAATGGGCAAGCCAAGGAAGCGCCGCAAATGATTTTTCAAAACAAATTTGTACATCGATTCCCTCAGGTTGTCGAACAAGCGAGCAGATTTAATTGGGAAGATGCCCTAGAATAGGAGCTCACCTGGAGATGACCATTTTTTACACTCTTTCCTTGTGTCTCTCCCTCCCTCTCTATATTCTTTATCTCAGTCTGTCAGAGAGGCCCTGTAATCACTTCATCTGTTATCAGTCATTCCCACTGTTTCTGCCATCCCAGAATGCTCGGCTCTTGGTTGAAAGTCTCCTCTATCGACAGCCCCGGGTTATCAGCAGCCTGTGAGGGAACATCGCTCGGATACTCCGTTTGCTGTGCATGACTCTAGATTTATATTGTTTTATTCTCAACTACTTCAATAAAGTTTTACTCTGAATTTTTTTGTATGCATGTCATTGGTTCTTCTTAGAAATTATATATATATATATGTATATATACATACATATAGATAGATAGATATAGATAGATACATTTTTTTTTACAAATGCAATCATAAGCAAATCTCAAAATAAATAAACTACTGTATATTGTACTGTATAATGTATATACCGTATATTGTAATTCATGTGTAGCATTTTTTAAAGGGGTCATATGATGTTGCTAAAAAGAACATTATTTTGTGTATTTGGTGTAATGAAATGTGTTTATGCGGTTTAAGGGTCAAAAAACATTATTTTCCACATACTGTACATTATTGTTTCTCCTCTATGCCCTGCCTTTCTGAAACG
>NW_015505235.1:2735459-2741218 GCF_001515645.1 Sinocyclocheilus grahami | reverse complement strand
AGACACGCATCCAAACTTTAATTGAGGACAGTAAGAATGTGAGGGCTGTAGATACGACTTTGGATGCGACTAGCTCAGGGAGTCCTGTATATTGTTCGGTTCCGGTTACAGAGCCCCTGCAGCAGGGCAACTGGGTGACTGTGAGGCAGCATAGTCGCAGGTCAAAACACCACTCTTCCGTTTCGATCAAAACATTAAACAGGTTCTCCCCACTCAGTGACGCACCCACTGAGCCCAAAAGAGCCCACATCACACCTCACTTTATCTCCCTGAACTACGGCTTGCATCAAGTTCAAGACACTGATGCTTGCATATAGAACAGCCTCAGGCTCAGCACCCGCCTACTTCCACTCACTCTTACGAATCTACATCCCCTCCAGAAGTCTGAGATCCACTAGTGAGTGACGCCTCGTGGTACCATTACAAAGAGGCACAAAATCACTTTCCAGAACATTTTCGTTTACCATTCCTGGCTGGTGGAATGATCTTCCAACCCCTATCCGGAATGCTGATTGCCTGACATTTTTCAAGCGACAAGTGAAAACTCACCTCTTTCGTCACTTCATCATGACTTCATCCTTAAAAGAAAATCTTTTTCTCTTTTCTTTCATCTTTCGCTGTCTAGCTTGTACTTATTTGAACAATGCTTGAAACTTGGTATTACAAGCACTTCCTGTCTATTTGCCTCTTTACGATGAATCGCTTGATGTATTCCCCAATTGTAAGTCGCTTTGGATAAAAGCGTCTGCTAAATGAATAAATGTAATGTAGTAATGACACTACTGCACTTAATTTGGTGTACAATGTTCAATTGCTAGTAAATTTTATAATTAATTACAAAGAAACCGCAAGTAACACATTAAATTAACCATGAAAATTTGAAGTTGAAAAAAAAACATTTTATTGTAAAACGTAGTCTAGTAACAAAAAAAAAAAGTTGTAAATAAAACAAAGATTATTTCAGTTTTTCTTTTTGTTATCCAGAGTCATGCAATGGTTAAATATGCTTGGTCAATTTGGTAAAAATTTTGTATAACTGTAACAAAAACAGTCAAAGTAAGTGGCAATATTTTGTCTAAAATATCAGTTACTTAATATTAGCTTTTTGTTTATTGAACTGCTGTATTGCTGTAATATCATACAAGTGAAGACACAGAGAGAATGGTTAATATATAATGTTTGAAACAATAACTGGCTCTGTTTGCCACAAATATACAAGGGGAATATTTCTGTCAGAGGGACACGACTGTTTTATAATGAAATACTGCAGCATACAGTTTCATGGCCAGTAAGAAAAATTTATGGCCCGTAAATTTTCTCAATTCACCTGCTTTTGACAGGTGAGTCAGAAAGTAATTTTTTGACCCAGCTTGTTAACTCTTTCTGTTATATATTCTGCTCTGTTTACCAAGATGGAAAGTAGGATGTAACAGAGCAGAGAGACAAATGGGCAAGCCAAGGAAGCGCCGCAAATGATTTTTCAAAACAAATTTGTACATCGATTCCCTCAGGTTGTCGAACAAGCGAGCAGATTTAATTGGGAAGATGCCCTAGAATAGGAGCTCACCTGGAGATGACCATTTTTTACACTCTTTCCTTGTGTCTCTCCCTCCCTCTCTATATTCTTTATCTCAGTCTGTCAGAGAGGCCCTGTAATCACTTCATCTGTTATCAGTCATTCCCACTGTTTCTGCCATCCCAGAATGCTCGGCTCTTGGTTGAAAGTCTCCTCTATCGACAGCCCCGGGTTATCAGCAGCCTGTGAGGGAACATCGCTCGGATACTCCGTTTGCTGTGCATGACTCTAGATTTATATTGTTTTATTCTCAACTACTTCAATAAAGTTTTACTCAGAATTTTTTTGTATGCATGTCATTGGTTCTTCTTAGAAATTATATATATATATATGTATATATACATACATATAGATAGATAGATATAGATAGATACATTTTTTTTTACAAATGCAATCATAAGCAAATCTCAAAATAAATAAACTACTGTATATTGTACTGTATAATGTATATACCGTATATTGTAATTCATGTGTAGCATTTTTTAAAGGGGTCATATGATGTTGCTAAAAAGAACATTATTTTGTGTATTTGGTGTAATGAAATGTGTTTATGCGGTTTAAGGGTCAAAAAACATTATTTTCCACATACTGTACATTATTGTTTCTCCTCTATGCCCTGCCTTTCTGAAACGCGTCGATGGACTTTCACTGTGGAAGCTTCTGTCACGAAAATAAATTCCTTGTATGTGTAAACATACCTGGCAATAAAGCTCATTCTGATTCTGATTCTGATTTACAGATCTTCTTTATGCACCAAGAGCTTGTAACACTTCAAAGAGAAAGGAAAAATTTAAATCGCATCATATGACACCTTAAATGATTAATACATGTTTTATTTTTAATTTGGACAAAATGCATCCATATGCTCTTCTTTGTCTCAGTGGTCATGGACTTTATACTGACACCTACTGGTGTGGAAGTATAGCTCATTTACTAATTTCTAATTTACTAATTTCTCAAAAGTACTTTTCATTTATTTATGTTTATCTTGGCATATAAAAAAATCTAATAAACTTACTTGTCTACTTGAATGTGGATATTACAGTATAGCATTGTTTTACAGTATGCATCCATCACCTTGATTAGGAACGCTGTCCTGGATGTGTTTTGTGCTGTCGGATCTGTTGATTTTGATTCGCCTGTTGTCTTATTTGTTCCCTTTTTTTGCATCAGTTCCAAATCCATATCATGACTCAGCCCACAAGCAAACTGCCCGCATCTATATTTGCACTGACTTTAAAGCGTACCGTTAAGTGGGTCACATCTTAGGAAAATTTGGCCTGCTTAGCCAGTTGGACCCATGGTAATGAGGACAAAAGGAGGGCGAAATCTGTTGGCCCTTGCTTGACGCTGACTCATAAGCACAAGCGCTGCAGACTGATGCCGTCTTACCAAACTTTGGCCCAACTAGCCTTGAGCTTGGCGAGGGCGGCCTGTATGACCTCATCGAACATCCTCATAAATCAGAAAAGGTTGGCGCGCATAAAATTCATTTTCTGTAAAGTTTGCTGCAATCTACACTGCCGTTCATGTTTGGGATCAGTACGATTTATAAAGAAGTTTCTTAGGCTCATCAAGGCTGTATCTACAGTATTTGATAAAAAAAACTGTAATTTTGTGAAATATTATTGCAATTTAAAATAACAGTTTTTTTGGTTTAATACACTTTACAATGTAATTTATTCCTGTAATCCAAAGCTGAATTTTCAGCATCATTACTCCAGTCTTCAGTGTCACATGATCCTTCAGAAATCATTCTAATATGCTGATTTATGATCAATGTTGCAAACAGTTGTGCTGCTTAATATTTTTTTGGACCTATGATACTTTTTTCAGAATTCTTTGATAAATAAAAAGTTAAAAAGAACAGTGGTTATATAGAATTTATTTCTATTACATTTTTTAATAGAAATTTTGTTACAATTATTATTACTATTCTACTATTCACAAGTATGTTTTCTAAGTATTTTCTTTGTTTTTTTAAAAATAAATCAATTTTTTTATTCAGCAAGGATGTGTTAAATGGATAAAAAGTGAGAGTAAAGACTTATATTGTTAGAAAAGATTTCTATTTTGAATAAATGCTGTTCTTTTTTACTTTTTATTCATCATGGAATCAAAGAAAAACAGAACAGTTTCAACACTGATAATAAATCAACATATTAGAATGAATTCTGATAAAAATTCAGCACTGCGTCACAGAAATAAATAATATTTTGAAGTATATTAAAAAAGAAAACCAATATTAGGAATTGCACAATATTACGGTTTTTAAAGGGGTCATATGACGTTGCTAAAAAGAACATTATGTTGTGTATTTGGTGTAATGCAATGTGTTTATGCGGTTTAAGGTTAAAAAACACATTATTTTCCACATAATGTACATTATTGTTGCTCCTCTACAATCTTAAAAAGATTCACGATGCCATAGAAGAACATTTTTGTCTAAATGGTTCCATAAAGAACCTTTAACACCTGAAGAACCTTTCTGTTTCACAAAAGGTTCTTTGTAGCGAAAGAAGGTTCTTCAGATTATTAAAAGGTAAGAAAGAGATGGTTCTTTAAAGAACCTTTGACTGAATGGTTCTTTGTGGAATCAAAAATGGTTCTTCTATGGCATCGCTGTGAAGAACCTTTTAAAGCACCTTTATTTTTTAGAGTGTATGCCCCGCCTTTCTGAAACGCGTAAATTTTTACAAAGCTCATCGTTCTGAAAAGCGAGGTGTACGCTGATTGGCCAGCTATTCAGTGCGTTGTCATTGGCTGAATGCCTCAAGCGTGTGATGGAAATTATACGCCCCTTACCATACTGTGATGCCCTGTGTGTTAAATGGATAAAAAGTGAGAGTAAAGACTTATATTGTTAGAAAAGATTTCTATTTTGAATAAATGCTGTTCTTTTTTACTTTTTATTCATCATGAAATCAAAGAAAAACACAACAGTTTCAACACTGATAATAAATCAACATATTAGAATGATTTCTGAAGGATCATGTGACACTGAAGACTGGAGTGATGGCTGATAAAAATTCAGCACTGCGTCACAGAAATAAATAATAATTTGAAGTATATTAAAAAAGAAAACCAATATTAGGAATTGCACAATATTACGGTTTTTAAAGGGGTCATATGACGTTGCTAAAAAGAACATTATGTTGTGTATTTGGTGTAATGCAATGTGTTTATGCGGTTTAAGGTTAAAAAACACATTATTTTCCACATAATGTACATTATTGTTGCTCCTCTACAATCTTAAAAAGATTCACGATGCCATAGAAGAACATTTTTGTCTAAATGGTTCCATAAAGAACCTTTAACACCTGAAGAACCTTTCTGTTTCACAAAAGGTTCTTTGTAGCGAAAGAAGGTTCTTCAGATTATTAAAAGGTAAGAAAGAGATGGTTCTTTAAAGAACCTTTGACTGAATGGTTCTTTGTGGAATCAAAAATGGTTCTTCTATGGCATCGCTGTGAAGAACCTTTTAAAGCACCTTTATTTTTTAGAGTGTATGCCCCGCCTTTCTGAAACGCGTAAATTTTTACAAAGCTCATCGTTCTGAAAAGCGAGGTGTACGCTGATTGGCCAGCTATTCAGTGCGTTGTCATTGGCTGAATGCCTCAAGCGTGTGATGGAAATTATACGCCCCTTACCATACTGTGATGCCCTGTGTCCCGGCACAACAAGACAAAAACAATAAAACCCATTACAAACAAGGCATTTGTTGCATCCAGTGGGGACATAATTACTGATTATAATGGCTTAAACTGTCTTTTTACGCGTCGCGCTGCGTATCGTGCTGCGTATCGCGCTGCGTATCGTGCTGCGTATCGCGCTGCGTAAACATAAAACCATGTCTGGAGAAATGACAAACAACAAGCGCTACTCTACACTGCTCAAAACTCACGATTGAATCATCAGTGGCAAATTCTTTAAATATAAAAAAACTTACTTACAGGCTGTGAGTACCACCAGACTGTCCTTGCAAAATTGGAACTGCCCCACTTTATAGAAACAGACACCGGCATTGTAGGCTACTCTCACAGGAAACAGTCCTGCACACATCTGAATATTTGGGTTGAACTGTTCTGGAACAGTGTTGTAAACACAACTTAACCACTGATTTCTAGTCGTATCCTCTTTTGGAAGGCCAAACAAAGTAGTTTTGCTTTCACAATGAAACACA
>NW_015505235.1:2726738-2734339 GCF_001515645.1 Sinocyclocheilus grahami | reverse complement strand
TCGCGCTGCGTATCGTGCTGCGTATCGCGCTGCGTAAACATAAAACCATGTCTGGAGAAATGACAAACAACAAGCGCTACTCTACACTGCTCAAAACTCACGATTGAATCATCAGTGGCAAATTCTTTAAATATAAAAAAACTTACTTACAGGCTGTGAGTACCACCAGACTGTCCTTGCAAAATTGGAACTGCCCCACTTTATAGAAACAGACACCGGCATTGTAGGCTACTCTCACAGGAAACAGTCCTGCACACATCTGAATATTTGGGTTGAACTGTTCTGGAACAGTGTTGTAAACACAACTTAACCACTGATTTCTAGTCGTATCCTCTTTTGGAAGGCCAAACAAAGTAGTTTTGCTTTCACAATGAAACACAGCGTCTCCACGACATGGTGGCGGCAGCAACAATACTACAGCGAGAATAAAAGTTACGCCTTCTTTCTTTGCGTGAACATTTGGGTGGTGTTATGTCTTCCCCCAAATCTTCCCACATCGTGACGTAGACATGTGGGGGCATGTTAGAACGAGCCGTTTTAGGTAGACGTGGTTGATCTGTTTGGATTTGAGACTTTAGTCTTTGCAACTTTACAGATCTTCTTTATACAAGAGCTTGTAACACTTCAAAGAGAAAGGAAAAATTTAAATTGCATCATATGACCCCTTTAATCAAATAAATACAGTCTTGATGAGCATGAGAGACGCTATTAAAAAACATAAAAAAATCTTACTGATCCCAAACTTTTGAATGGCAGTGTACATAGAATTGGTTAAACAGAAAAGCCTGCAAAGGAAGCAGCAGTTTTATGACTTTGCAGCTGAATTAAATGAGGCATGTTGATGGCTTTGTGCCTAGAGTGATAAAAGTGATTTTCTTTTATTTTTCACGACGATGCCTCAGTGGCACAGGTAGCCTCAGTACTTGGCTTGATGGGGCCTGTCCATTTTCAGATCCCTTTTGCTCTAGTGGAGATGAAGAGGCCGTGATTGTGCCGAAAAAAATATCCGGGAGTGCATGTGCCCTAAATCAACCCTCGACAGTGTAAGGTCACTCTCGACGGCTGGAGGGAGGAGGGGACGTCCTGCTAATCCAAGCTCTCGTCCAGCTCACATGCAGGGATTATATCCTCGCTTTACATTACCACGATCGCCTCCGTGCATCTCGCTGCTGACCTGTTCTCTAAGCCGGAGAAAGAACATGACTAAAACACATGCTTAATCACGCCGCATCTCTACAGCTGTTGCATTTTCTGTACTTGAGGAGTTGCTATGGCGACAGTCAGCCATGTTGGCCTTGATGTTTTCACAGTCCCCTCTTATTACGCTCTGTGGTTTGAAATGACTCAGGACGTTTCGGTGCACCGTACAAATGCTTTCGACAGCACGGTCCACTGAAAGAGAAACTGTGAAGGTAATGTTTGTGCCATGAAAACTGGAGGACAGCGTCTTTGATTCTGATATAGTGCACATCCCAAATATTTAGTAGTAATGGTGTATGTGATTTTGACAATATGATTAGGTTAGTTCTGTTAATTCTACCTTAATCCAATCATCCAAGCAATCTTACTCTGCACCCTATCTAGAACCGATTATGAAGACAAATAACATTTTTCTAAAATTAGTATTTGTTAAATAATTGTAAAAAAATAAATAACAAATAATAAGCATTTGTAAGGGTGGAGGGTTTCAGAGAAACTCTGAAAGCGCACTGCAGGAATCTCTAGTGAATGCTAGCCAGCTATATAAATGCAAGGCAGTAAGCTCATTGGCTGCATATGCAGCATGAACCAATCAGCTTGTGCCAAGTCGTTTAACTCTCTGAATATCATCATATTACTTTAACAACCTGTCGCCTGCGCCATCTAGAGTTTCATGACTGAACTATATATATATATATATATATATATATATATATATTTTTTTTTTTACAAATTAACTTTATGTGCGCTTTAATAATGGCAAAATTTATCAAAATAAAAAAAAAATAAAGGAAATGTGCATAAATATTTATATATTCAATACTGAATGATTTTTAAATCTCTAATAATAGTCAATATGAATGATATCAGTATGTCATGTATCAATACACCAAACACAATAAGACCAAAATGTGTGTTAGAAAAGTAAATAGGTTTTGTTTTGATTCATGACTTAGCATCAATTTATAATATAAATCATGTGTTGTATGTTATTTTGATGCTTTGTCAAACTTTTTTTTCACTTTTACAAAAAAAGAAATAAATAATTGTTAGTAAATTTCACAATTACAAAGAAATGGCAAGAAACACATTGAATTACAAGTGAAATTTTGAAGTACAAAAAAATGAAATAGTATTTTCTTGTAAAACATACTCCAATAATTATATTTATTTTGATTTACTTTGAAAAAAAAAAAAAAAACTTTTTTTTTGAGTGCAAAACAATTATTTCACACTGGGAACGAGCCACTTCACACTAACTTGATGCTGTGTTGCTGTGAAAAGTAAACCATCCCATTAATAAAATCCATTATTATACCTGCCATATATACTGTATTATCACATTAACTCTCCATGAAATGTCATACACACATCATGCTACACGAGGCTTTGTGTGATTCAACCGTAAGTTTCATTCATCACTAGGAACACACAAGCGTGAGATCCATAAACAAAATCCAGCCTCCTGTGAGGCACAGTAGATGTGAGGTGGCCGACACTCTCTGACCGCATCTCAGAGAGGGACCGCTGAAACCAGCCCCTCCGGCAACCCATTTATTTTTAACTCTCCCTCATCCCACCATCTGCAAAAAAAAGCTCCCGGCTCTCCATTAGTGCGGTCACGTGTCGTCAGCGATGCACGGGCCAGTGGATGGCAACAAGGGACCAAGAGTCCCCTCTCCACATATCCAATCAACTGATGCCCAGAACTTACATCTTTACTTTGAGGGTCTGTGGTTATATCTAACATTTCCATCAAAATAGCTTGGACAAGCTTAATTTCTGATTTTAAAAAGCTGGTCAATATTTGACTATATGTTGTTTAAGCTTGCTGGTTATTTTTCAGGTACAGCTTGACCTATATAACACTGATGACACCAAAATGTTTAGCTACTGTATGTTTACATAAATGTAGATGTATTAATATGGAAAGCACATTTCAGATATTTCTGTCAGGACCACTATCGTCAAAGATGATTGACAATTACACTCTTAAAAATAAAGGTGCTTCACGATGCCATAGAAGAACCTTTTTGTCTAAATGGTTCCATAAAGAACCTTTAACATCTGAAGAACCTTTCTGTTTCACAAAAGGTTCTTTGTAGCGAAAGAAGGTTCTTCAGATTATAAAAAGGGTAAGAAAGAGATGGTTCTTTAAAGAACCTTTGACTGAATGGCTCTTTGTGGAACCAAAAATGGTTCTTCTATGGCATCGCTTGAAGAACCTTTTGAAGCACTTTTATTTTTAAGAGTGTGGCATACAGTTTGGATTGGCGGTATGGTTCTGTTCTGGGCAAGAACTCCCTGCACCTCCATGCAGCCTAGCATGGATGAGAGCAGGGAGAGCAGCAATAACCCCCCAGGGTAAACAGAACAGAACTAACATAAATGTATTGCAGATATTGTTAAAGTTCAGTCATTTTATGTACACATTTTAGAATTAGTCTGATTCAAGGAGAATCAGAAGGCTGAATCCCGACTGACAGAGGAGGAGTTGGGGATGGGGAAGGGTAATTAGCTATTGAGCAATGCGAAACTGCTGATACTACTGAGGGACCTTATATATGAATGCTTAGATAGGTGTCGTATTCCCATAGGTAGATGGGGATCAGCTGAAGTTCAGCTGATGGGAGCCTGACTAATGTGACCTGCCAGAACTAACGCTACGCTTGATTTCTGTCTTGGATGAATTTAATGAGAGATCTTTGAGTTCAAAATGAGATTTCTGACTTCTGATTGCAGACTTCTTGGCAAATCTAAAGGGAATTGTGAGTTGTGGTTAAGATCTTCTCTGAAAGGAGATCTGAAAGTAGAATATGAGATAATTTGGGTCTTTTTCTTAGGAGAAAATGGTCTAGGTTTCTATTTTCAGCCAACTGAAGATGAATCTGTTTTTTGAAAGAAAGAAATACTTTCAGTCAGCAAGGTTGCACGGATTACACAAAAATATCAAGCAGCACAACCATTCTCAACTGTGAAAATAATATGAAAATAATAATAAGATATGTTTCTAGAACAGAAATCAGCGTGAATGATTTCTGAAGACTGGAGTAATGATGCTGAAAAATAATTTGCATCAAAGGAAAATTACATATATATATATATATATATATATATATATATATATATATATATATATATATATATGTGTGTGTGTGTGTGTGTGTGTGAAATATATATGAAACATTGTGAAAAAAATTATTTACATATACTGTATATATATATATATATATTTTTTTTTTCACAATATTTCATTACTTTTTTCACTGTATTTTTGATAAAATAATGTGACGTGACTTTTTTTGCTCACCAAGGTTTTATTTGATCAAAAATACAGTTAAAAAACTTAAATATTATAAATAATAAATGAATGAATGAATGAATGAATGAATAAATAAATAAATGAATGAAAGCAATTAAAAAAATTATACTATCCACTTTAATACTATAGCTCTATATCAAAATATAATATCAAGTTAATACTTAAATGAAACATAAATGTTGCTCCAGAGACTTAATGGAGTTCTTCAAAGCGTATCCAATTGGAAAAATAAAATTCCTGTGGTGGGAATGAACATTTGCAGTTGACAAAGATGAGACAGAGAGCCAATGGATGTTCGATGGAAACATGACAGCACTGTAACACAGAAGATGGCATGTTTGTGTGTTTGCGATGCGTTATTTTGTCGTGCCGGTTCCAGGACTGCCAGCTGTGCCGTGCTCCAGTTTTAAAAGCTGAAGAATAGTCTCTCCAGAGAGCAAAACATGCAGTCTTAGATGCAGGAGAGGAACAGACGCCCACTTTCTAGCGTTAACGCACTTCAAAAACAGCTTGGATACATTAACCATCTCTGGTTAATATTCCGAGTGTGTGGTGACCCTGATAGGGCACTGCATAAAAACTCCCACCCGTTTTGCCATGACAGTCGTGATCTACGGGCGAGCGTATGATCGTGCATGCATGTGAGACCACGGGTGTCTTTTTTACGATTCATTCTCGGAGCAATCAGGCATCTCAGCCGCTGTGTCTATTCTGTCATTACCGCTTTAATGAAGCGTGAAAGTGGCTCGCTTGCTCACCTTGAGTGTGCGAGCTTGTGTGTGTGTGTGTGTGTATGGGAGGGGTGAAGAGTGTGTCAAGTGTCCGCTGCTGTGTGTCAAACTGACTCACCAATCAGGAGAGGAGGTGGATTAGTTCATTGCTGTGGCAGTGGGTGGACTATCAGAGCTCCTCATGAGGTCCCAACATCTCTTTTCCTCTGTGCGTGTGTCAAACTCTTCAATGGGTCCTTATGCAATGGCCTAAAAAGTGTACAAGCCGCTCTTAAAAATGTATGAACGTCATTGCATTCGAAAACAAAATATCAAAACAAGTGGAATTTATTTTTAACAAAGCAATGCCTCTCATCTGAACTGAACAAGAACGTAACTGACCATGTTACCCTCAAATGTGGTGCATAATGGTCTTCATTTACCCCTAAAGTCCTACTATTGGATTTAAGAACATTTGTTTAGGTCCAAAGTAATTTGATTCAGCCTGCTTATACCATCACAAGCTTGCTTTTGAATATTCAGAAGAAAAATAAAGTGCCTCAAGTATCTGTGGAGTGCGATTTAATAGTTATATTGTTATATTATATATTATATTTATATTTTCTTTAATTTAATGTTATGTAATCATGAGCTGTCTTTTGATTTTGAACACTTGGAATATATATATATATACAGTATATATATATACACACACAACCATTCAAAAGTTTGGGATAAGTACGATTTAAATATGTTTTACCGAAGTTTCTTGTGCTCATCAAGGCTGTATTTATTTGATCAAAAATACAGAAAAAACCCTGTTATTTTGTGAAATATTATTGCAATTTAAAATAACAGTTTCTATTTTCTGAGCTTTTCTCAGAACTAATTTCACTTTTCTGAGCCAAATTGAGCAGTGGTTTTAAACCAACAAGGTGAATTTTAATCGATTTATGAAACTATACTACATGGCACATCTCCCAGATTTATTTTTTGCCATACTGCGCTAGTACTTCAGTCACCTTTAATTTTTTCTTTCCATCTAAAATTAACTATTAAATATAGTTATAAATAAAATATATAAAAATCAATAAAATAAATAATATAACTATCAACTATTAAGTATAAATGTGTGTATATATATATATATATATATATATATACACTGCTGTTCAAATGTTTGGGATCAGTAAGATTTAAAAAAAAAAAACATAAAAAAATCTTACTGATCCCAAACGTACTAGCGCAGTGTGGCAAAAAATAAATCTGGGAGATGTGCCATGTAGTATAATTTCATAAATCGATTAAAATTCACCTTGTTGGTTTAAAACCACTGCTCAATTTGGCTCAGAAAAGTGAAATTAGTTCTGAGAAAAGCTCTAGTGGCATTTATTTGCATTCAGTGCCACTTGGGTTGATATTTTATTATCTAACATAATGATTTTTAAATGTAGCTTAAACGTCCAAAAACGGTTTGGGCTACTGTTATGCTCTGTTCTCATCAGGTCCTATGGAGCCTGTGCATATCTTAGCAAGAGATAAGGACAGAGAGGAATAATCACATGGCTGTTCTGTCTCTGCAAGAGTTTTGGCTGTGAATCAAACCTCCCCAACACACATTCTCCCTGTCTCTATCTATCTAAAGGCCTGCTCTCTTGCTTTGCTGAAAGAGCGTTGTCTGGTTTAGGGGAGAGGAAACTCTCTGACTAGGCTGGGTACGATGCAGGAGGAGGGTAAGTGGCGCTTGGCTCGTGGTGCTGCTTTGAGTTTTTTCTCTCGTGTTCCCCGACTCCCTCTGGCCGTGGCCGTAGAGCTCTGGGAGACGTGAAGGGTGATGAATGGAACGGTTTGTGTTTTGGGAGGAGTGGCGTTCCCTCCTGAAACCTTTCAGCAAGACGTGCCATCACTCATGGCCGGCCGGCCAGGAAAGCGTAATCCAGGTGCTGCTGGCTGGTGATTTTCAGCCAGTTTTTTTGGTAGACTGCTCAACGCAATGGATAATAGACTGTGACAAAAAAACAGGACTCAGCGGTTGAGATACATTTCTCCTTCCATGAGACTTTGTTTGTCTGCTCAATGCAATGTAAAAGTTTAACTCTACAAATAAGCTATGGTTCAATCCAAACCAGAGGGCAAAGTTTGAACCAATATTGAGTACAAAATTCAATAAATCGAAAGCCTCTGCAAATTTATCTTCACTGCATTCAATCCTTTGTGGGGCTCAAACAGCATTCCTATCAAACAAACCTGAACCACTCCTAAAACCACAGAAATGGAAGATTGATAAAAAAAAAAGTGTGTGTGTATATATATATATATATATATATATATATATATATATATATATATATTCTCAACTGTGTGTGAGT
>NW_015505235.1:2677534-2726717 GCF_001515645.1 Sinocyclocheilus grahami | reverse complement strand
TATATATATATATATATATATATATATATATATATATATATGCTCAACAGTGTGTGAGATTTCTTTCTTAAATCCTAAAATCAAGGATGTCCAACTAAGCAATTTAATGCATGCTAAATGCAACAAAAATAACAGAATGAACAGCCTAACTGGATCATATAATGCATATTCTTCTTTTAAATTGCACTGTTTTTATGTATTAAATTGCACTTAATTAAATGTTCAATGCTGAACATTTATGTAATATATCAGTCAGGGTCTAGTTTCTTTGATTTGTGTATGGCATCAAAACACTCTTATGAACATTTTCAATAATTCAGTAAAAGGCCACCAACACAGATTAATCATGCTTAATTTTTTAAAAAATATCTTCAATGTAGAATCAACACTGACCTTGTAAAGTAGTCCAATGCTAAGTTTAAACTGTTTCTAAGGTACCGTCATGCTATGAATTGTGTATACATATGTGACATGCTCAATAATTTTTAATTAAGACTTCGCAATGGGTTGAATCAGAGTGTCAACAAATTGTCATCCTACATTACATTAACCTTTGATATGATATCTGGTTGAAAGTAACAGTTATTTGACCCTGAATTCTTTACAGTCACTGTCATTTATCTGGCATTGAGAAGCATGAGGGACGCGACCACCTCCTTACGCTCCATCTGTCCAATGTGTGATCAAGCGGCAAACTGCTGACTCAGCTTAAGGCGACATCCTACTATGGCAGACTCAAAATAACTTGATTTGGGTCCAGTTGTCACACCTACCAACAAACTGTTTTTGCAGCACTTATGAAAAGAAAAAAAGGGTTAATTCGGCCTAAACTGATTTGCAGGTCTCTCAGCCTGGCCAAGCTGGTGTTTTGCTGGTTTAGCTGATCAAAAATGGTGAAAACTTCTCTAAAACCGTCAAACCAGCCAACTGAGACAAAAAAGGAGAGCTTTCTCACCAGGATGATCGTACTCACCAATTAAGATCAGAAGGCAGGTGACAAATTTGCTGGACTCCAAAATGATGCCAGAAGCACCTTGAAAGCAAGTGTAATAGATTGAATCAGGATGCAAATGATGTTGAAATTTTACCTTGTGAAACTGAAATTACCTTGTTTGGTTTGGATCTGAGTAGGACAATGGCTTGTTAGTTTTTCAGTATGAGAAGAAGCTCATAACATCATGTAGGACGACTTCAGAAAGGTCAGCAGGGCTATTAAAGAGGAAATTCAACACTGAAAAGATATCAAGATATCAAAAGCCTATCTATGCAGTATAAAGGCAAAATGTTTTTGAAATTGATGCTACATTACTAGAGAAAACTGAGAAAAAAGGACTGTGGCATTGTCTATTGGCAAAAACGTCAACACCTATAAATGTATGTACAGCGAGACCAAAGATCAGTTTCCAGCTAAGGCTGGACAAAGTTTAGAGTTTAATGGTATGTTTAGAGCAACAGCAATATAACAGAAAAATTTGTGTTGTCAAAACAATCCCATTCACAAGCATCCATGAAAATGACTATAAATGCTTTATTATGCATGCCAGGCCAGTAGTTGGTGATGTTACTTTGTAAAAAGTCACTACGCGCTTGCGCACATATCTATAGATGAAACACGTAATACACACGTGCATGACGTCACCATCTTTATAAATATGTACACAAATAAGTAGTTTACAGAGACAATAACAGTGTCATTTTCAAAAATGTGCACTTTGAAACCCGTTTTCAAAAGTTTTCAGGCCCCCAAAATGCAGTTGAAGTATAAACGAACGGCCAAAACGCATAAAAAGTTTTAATTTTTTAGTTGAAAACGGTGTCGTTTAAAGTATATAATGTACTGGGTTCGATCTCTGAGCATTTTATGTTATCTGATTGTTTATGTTGACTTTTGTCAACAAATAAATGGGAACATCTTGGTGCAGGTAACATGGAAAAAGAGTACACATAGTTCGTTCACATGTAATACTGACAATGACTGTGGATGTAACAATACAAAGCTAGTAGAAAATAGGCAACAAGTTGAACTCAAGAAGACTACGTAAATAAAACATAACTAATGAGATGTCATCCTTACTGTATCTCCAGTATGTAGGCTACTTTCTCAGAAAAAAAGGGGGCGGTACATTTTCAAAAGCTAGCTAAATTTTTGTATCATATTTACCCCTAAAGGGTGCATATTACTATCTAAAGTGTACCTTTTGAAAGTGTACAACCCCAGTCTCAACTTTTGTACCTTTTTTTTCTGAGAGTGTGGGACTAGAGAAGATTCAATAATCTAAATGAAAGGATCGGTTGACCCTGCATCCTACATCGTCACTGCCACTGACAGGGCATCGTGGGGCATCTGCGATCCGGCCACCCTCTTACACTTCATCTGTCTGATGTGCATTCGAGCACCCGTGCTGGGATCTCAACACGCCAAACTGCTCACTCAGCTTAATTGATCTGACGATTCGCGTTTAGAGCCAAGAGGAACAACTGCATCCTTGCCCAGGATTCATCCTAAGGGATCGATTTCATTTACTTCCAATCTTTGATCGGTGAAAGTAATGGCTCGGACAGAGAGCTGCACGCATGTAACCTCTGAATCTTAATCAAGCGGAAGATCACCGGTCAGTTCGAATACACATCAACGTATGGGACATTTCATCCCATTCTGAAACTTACTGTATGACCGTAATACATTCTCAACAGAAGATCTCATCAATATTTCATTTATTTGATCATCTAACTAATGCCTCCTTATGTTAGTATGTTAATAATTCTCTATATTGGCCGTATTAGTCGTAGAACAGTCCCAGCATGAAAGGAAACATCTTAATGTTTAAGATCAACCGTGTTACGATTGTCTTTCTCTCTTTTATTCAGAGAACACACTGTGCAAAAATGTACAGGAGCCGAAGACAAGCCAAGTGTAGGCCTATATTTAGCTCATGTAGGCTGAAACAGAAAGTGCTGTTTGCATTTTGTTACTTCAAGTCGATTTTCATTTTTTGGTTCTGTGAGGGAAAATTTGCTGGGTGACATGATTAATTCATGCTAAATGTAATACACCAGAATGAGACACAATGTGTCAAATGGCGTAATATGCGCTAAAGACGCACCGCAGTTTTATACATATTGACAAAGCCGCCAATTCCCGACAAAGACCTGCAACATTCATCCACAGACACTGACGAGACGTTGTTCAGATGAAAGATTGTCCTATTGAGATGGATGAGTTTTGGGTATTGTGAGGTGTAGCTTTAGCATTCAACGGGCATTAATCCGCATCCTTTGCCTTGCTACTGAATGCCGATAAATTTAAATACATCACTAAGATTTGACTTTTTACTCTCCATCCCTGTCTTTTTCATTTGAAGCCTGACATGTTTCTTGATTTAGACTGTGATGTGGCTGCCTCTCCAAACAGCCTCTTTATGAGACTCAGTACATCATATTGATTTCTGTGGGAATGAGATTTGTAGCGAGCAGATCGCTCGTGCTGCTGATGCTGTGCTTGTCAGATGAAAGTGGTCGTGCACCAGGAAAACGAATGGAAGGATGGTGTTTGGTGAATCTGACCCCAATACCAGGAAAACGTAAATTAAGGTGGGCTGCATATTGGCTGTATGGCGGCTACAGTCTAATGCTAGTTCCAGACGGTAAACCCACAAAGCACCCGCAGCCTGTTCACTGACTCTCTGAAGCATTTTGCACACAAAAATCACAAGCACTGACTGAAATAACCGTTTACAATCGGAGTCGGAGTACATCAGTACACCTGGAGACAAAGTCATTTTTCAGTCAGTTACATAAGAACGTCCATTAAAAATAAAAATAAAAATAGTGGAAACTTTTTTAACCCCTTAACTGTCACTCACATTTTTGAACATAGACGTGAAAGTGCACGATCCAAACTTACATTTTTATAATTCATGAACGAAAACATTTTGTAACATGATATTGACGTACCATTTTCATGGTAATGCAATGTTTGATTTTAAAATGGGTTTCAAAGGATGAATTTTGAGATTTAAAGTTTTCAATTGATATATAATTTCTGATGATTTCTAAAGTGTGATCGAGAAAAAGGCAACAAAGACGACTTTTTTTGACAAAGGTCAGAGCTCCTGTTATGATGTAGATTTTTGAGGTGCACTCTTGTCAAAAATGTATCTATTACTTTTCCTACATAATTTTTAACAAAAACATTGGTAAAATATATATTTAGGAGTCTTAGACCTTTCCAGCGATATCTAGTTTGTCATGATTACATTAGGATTTAATTGTAATATAGTGAAGTAAACTTAGGTGTGGTCTTAAAGGGTTAAAGGGCAAATCTAGTTTAAACACATATGACTTAGAAATGACTTACTCAAAAACTACATGAATTATATAATAAACTATTCTCTATAGACCATGAATACATGTGATTGTACACAACTTCATTATTATTTTCAAACCCATAATTTATATATATATATATATATATAATATATTAATAATAATAATATTAATCAAATTAAAAATACTTTGTGTGTGTGTGTGTGTATATATATATATAAACAGTTTTTTTTATTTGATCAATTCACAAATATACCACATGAACTAAAAAAAATATTTAATTGAATTAATTGAAAAAAAAACATGCTCAAAAATTATGTATTTTTATGAACGTAAAAAATTTATGTAATTTAACCTTCATTAAGCCTTTAAAATATAAATACTATATTTATATTTAAATATAAAAACTATATTTATGAGAACTGTATATTTTTTAATTGTTAATTATCAGTAATCAGTGTTTACAGTTACTAATTTTAGATTAGTATACACTTCCTTTACAATGATAGACATTTTAATCAGCACTTCTTTGCAATTAATTGAAACGGGAAAAAATCTGTTCCGTTATATGTAATATGTAATATTATATGTAATATTTTGCCAAATATTACATATAAACCTGTCCTTAAACAACACTTGTTTTAAACAACAGTTTTTGACTTTACATTAGCAAAATTATCTGTTGAAGCTGGTTAACCAACATGACCTTGCTGGTTAAACTAGTCAAGAACCCTCTTTCAGACACCAGCATCCAAAAGCAGGCCAGCCCAGATGTTAAACCACAAAAGCACAAGCCTAGGTAAACCATAAACACTTTATCACACATTTTTTCCCCCCCAGTGTGGCAGTAGTTGGCTTATACACACTGTGTGCATGGTCGAGGGGGACATTCAATTAAACAGAACAATTATCCTCTCTGGAAAACATTTAGTCAACGTTCAAATCAAATTCAATCAGCTTGACTGAAGATGCTTGCTGCTCTTTTTTTCATGGTGTTGAGCGGAAGGGTGGTATTTATATTTGATATGGCTCTTTTTAATATGATGCTACATGCAGGTTTCCAGGTGGTGTGGAGGTGTACAGGTGTGCATAATTCATAGGTTTTTTCTCTCTTATTTTTCTCTGCGGAGGAGGAAGAGGTGGATGGAGTCGTGTAGCCCACAGAAAGTCCAGAACTCACACATGCATCGACTCCTGCAATAGTCCAACATCTTTAAAAGAGCAACATAGATTAATACTGTATGTGCATGCTTATCTGTGTTTGAGTGACTCAGGAAGCATTCAAACACATGGCTCAGACCTCTCAATTATACATTCAACCGTCAGCGCAAATTAAAAAAAGCCCACGTCCCCTTTGTTGCACTTATCTTGTTCCTTCAGAATTACATGGCCTATTTTGTGAAGAATGACCTCAATATTTCATTCAAAAAGGTGAATGTGGACTAATTGGGTGTATTTATAAAAGGCTACGACCCTTTAATGCATTCGGAGACCGTGCACAGTTCTCTTTATTTCATCCTTTCTTCATACGTCTATATCATCATGTGTGCACACACTCGAAAAAGCCTCAAACTGCTATCCCACACATACAGACAGTCAAACAAACAAGCTAACCTCCACTCTATTACTGCAAATTGTTTTGATGAGCAATGGATGCAGCTGGGGACATTTACACACAAAGAGTTTGTACGTAAAAGTATCATTAAAAATTCTACACAGGGTTAGAATAATAAGAAATAGCAAATAAATATTTTTTTAAATAACACTTTTTTTTTTAAGTGCAAATGTGATATCTATAATTACACATCTTATGAATAAGATGTGTAATTAAATTATTTGCTCGTGAATCAGGAAAACTAGTCAAGCACTTTCGCTGATGTTGTTTATTGTTTTTACGTTTAGCCCGAGGACAACTCAATAAAAAAGACGTGTTTTGGCATGTCAAAATAACATGGTCATGATGGTTTGAGACTATTTTGGTCGGAAAATATCTAAATGTTTAGCCTACCTAAAATTAAAGAGTCGTTCATGAGCGGCAGGTGTTGATCTTCATAAAATCCTTCCTCATCGCCACAATAAAATATAGGATATATTTGCAGGCTTGATTTTGATGGACAGTTGGTAAATCTATTTGATCCAGCGCTGTTTGTGTAAAACATCCTGTTCTACGGTAAAATTACTATTGTACGCAGAGATATGTATATCTTCAGCTTCAGTGCGTGCATTAGCTGTTCGAATGATTTAGACCAGGGGTGTCCAAACTCGGTCCTGGAGGGCCGGTGTCCAGCAGAGTTTATCTCCAACTTGCCTCAACACACCTGCCAGGAAGTTTCTAGTATGCCTAATAAAAGCTTGATTAGCTGGTTCAGGTGTGTCTAATTGGGATTGGAGCTAAACTCCGCAGGACACTGGCCCTCCAGGACCGAGTTTGGGCACCCCTGATTTAGACTGAACAATTGCTGCTACTCCATTTCAAAGGAGAACCGACTCAAAAGAGTTCATTCATTCGCGAATCGGGAATCGCTAATTCTGATTCTTAACAGAAAATATGCAAGAATGCTGAAAACTAAAATACTGCGAGTATTGTGTCACCTTCACCACAGACCTGGTCATTTAATGGGGTTTGCATGACCAGTTTTGCTTGGTAAAATGAGAAAAAAATCCTTAATAAATATTTGTGGAAGTTTACTTTTCTTGCAAGGAACATGCAGGGGAGTAATTTTTTTTTTCCTTTTGAGGTTGCATTGATCGCAACATTACCGTAACTGATGTGTTAAAAATTTGGTATGGAGAACCACTATCAAAAATGACAGATTCCTGTATTTCAGTGGGGTCATGCACCAGCCGAGCAACTGCCATTGAAATGAATGAGAATAGCTTTCTCCAGGTATTATATAGACCTCCTTGATGTAGGTAGTAGACAGCTATGGGAGCTCATAACTCCTCTCTCTTTCACTTTTTATGCTTGCAGATGTTTGTGTGGGAGGTAGACTGCCTTGTATTTACCCAGTCAGGGAGCTCCTACCTATACAGGAACCTTGGAGAGAAAAAGCCACACTTCGCTATGGGTTCCATTTTCGGAGCTGATCATAAAGCGAGCCGCTTCACCTGCTTTGACTTCTCTGATTACTGCTCGCCACCGTGTTTTTAAAGCATACTGAGAGATTTATGCTTTCTATTATAGAGGTTTTATTTATAATGCTTGATATTAAGTATTTTATTTTCCGGCATTAAAATGAAAAATGAGCATGACTGAAACATCTTATCTACAGCACTAAAGCTTGCCCATAAATACATAATAATGCACGGCTTTATGCTTTTCTTCACATCACTCAGCCCACAGATAGAAACAAACACTTAATCAATAATATCCACAAAACATTCACATCCTAGGGTCAGAACCTTTTTTTTTTTTTTTGTGCAGGTTGCACATGCGGTTTGCAAAAAATAGGCTTATTAGTTTATTTTTGGCACATGGGAAAAATAAGTAATACAGCAATGCATTGTCTTAGTTATAAACAGAATGCCTTACATTTTTCATCAATATTCAACACATTTGTGCACTAGACTCAAAACATTTGATATATATAAATATCCAATAAACAAGCCGATTAATTAACTATATATAATATAACAACACCTGAAAAAATGGAAGTGGTGAGCACAAAGTCAACGCGGATTTTATACTTCGCGTTAGACCCGTCTGTGCTGCCGTAGTTCGGAGTCCGGAAGCATCATGGACATCGGGAAGCCAAAAACTCGTTGTTATAAACAAATGTAAGAATAATTCAGATTGCAGATGTTATTTTTAAACGAAGAAGAACTGAATTACAAAAGTCAGTCGTTAATACTCACATTTCGAAGTGTTATCGCGATATATGAATGCCTTCAGAGTGTTTACAGTGAGAAAGTTGAGTGTCTGTGTCGTGCTGTTTATGTGGCAGTTTCACATCTGACTTCTATTAATCCTGAGCTTTGGCACGCGTATTGTGTTGAACAGGATCGATCGACATAACTGTTATATCTTTTATGTATACATCGTTTTAATTTAGCAAAACCGTCAAATGCTTAAAACATCTAATCTCTACTCTTTATGTATACATGTACATGAAGCTGAAACCGGGGCTAGTTGTCACACCTTTCACTCCAGTTACAGTGAATATTTTTCAAAATGTTTACCCTGAATATTACGGTTGGGATGTTTTTTTTTTAAGTCAGCATCTAAATATAAACAGTATTCCGTTTATACATACAGTTTATACAGTGTATGATCGACATAACTGTTATATCTTTTATGTATACATCGTTTTAATTTTGCAAAACCGTCAAATGCTTAAAACATCTAATCTCTACTCTTTATGTATACATGTACATGAAGCTGAAACCGGGGCTAGTTGTCACACCTTTCACTCCAGTTACAGTGAATATTTTTCAAAATGTTTACCCTGAATATTATGTTTGGGATGTTTTTTTTTTAAGTCAGCATCTAAATATAAACAGTATTCCGTTTATACATACAGTTTATACAGTGTACTCTGTAAAGGAAATGTGCACATTTGTGTAACTGGACTTTAGACTCAAAACCTTTGATTTACCAGAGTATCTTCTTTTGTGTTCCAGTAATTGACTGTTTCAAGAACATTTCACTCGAAAATGATAATACTATTCCTAACCCATATGACATTCTTTCTTCTGTGGAACACAAATGAAGATATTTTGAAGAACGTTTCAACTGGTTTTACCCATACAATAAATAATTTTTTGTGTTCTGCAAAATAAAGTTACTTTAGAATGGCATTAGGGTGAGTGAATGATAACATAAATGGCTTTATATTTTTGTTGAAGTATTCTTTTAATATATTAAAAAATAATATATGCCATAATTTCTTATCTACACCAATAATGCATAATGTTAAATGGGGACAACTCAATAAACCAGCCATCAGGCCTTGGGCACAAGAGCCAAATCTAACCTTTATAGTAATCCACTTGAGATATGAATGCTGCAGTGAGTCATTAGAAGCACTTTCAACTTTGCTAATGTTATCCAGCATGTAAATCAAATGCAATGTTTCATTTTTTATAATAAATGTGATTTTGCCTATGAAAACAGTATATGCTGGTGAGTCAGAGGTATATTCAAGCTGTAGTACCCTTGATTAAAATGAACAGGCCTGAGAACAAAAGGAATACTAGCATACTACTCACTGAAGACTGCACAGTGTGCTCTATTTTTAAAGCAAATTGTATGTGAAACATGTAGCATTCAACAGAAAAATTTAGAATTTAAATTTAGATTCACGTGGCGTCATCACATTGCGTGTTTAATTTAGCATGTGCCATCTGACAAACGAGTCATGAAACAGATATAGAACACTTAAAATTGAAGATCAAATCAAGCAAATATCAGTGTTGAAATTAATCTAAATAACTAGAGTAATAAGCTAGTACGCTATTGCCAGCATAGTCTCTTTGATTGTGATTTTGTGCATACATCAAGATGTGTATAATATCAGTCTTTTTAAACTCTGCCTTTAAGTTAGATTGTGTTTGTTTGGATGTACCTTTGAATCCACTTCAGAGTTGTTGATCGCCAAGGGTTCCTCCACAGGTCACCAATGGACTCTTCATGAGTGTGTTTTTAGTGGTACTGCCACTGGAGTCTCTGGCTCATGGACTCTTCCATGAACTGGGAAACTGCTTGGGAGGCACCTGCGTTGGGTATGCAGTGGTAATTCCCACTTGCTACAGCAGGTAAATGCACATATACATAACAGGGATACTGCATACAAAGGCATTTTCTGACTTGCATGTTCACATTGTCACAAGTACTTTGATAGAAATCAATACCATGCAGAAAGCTTCTCGTTGATGTTTTATATACCAAACATCGATACCTGGGAAACAGTTTTTCTTATGAATCATACTTCTTAGAATCAGTTCACATGCATTTACATGTATTTATCTAGCAGAAGCTTAAAGTGACTTGCAACTGAGAAATACTTGTAATTTATCATAGAGTAATCATATTAGCAGCAATGCAAGAGAAATTCCGTTTCAGAGAAAATAAATTGAAAGGAAATGTTTTTTTAAATTATTATCTGAAATGCTATTATTTATGCTTGTGGATTAATTGTTTCTTCTGTTTGTGTCAATCCATATATATAAGCTAAATATCTGTACCCACCGCAAAAGTATATTTATAACAGTTTTTCCTATTGTACCTTTAAGACTTTGACAGTATATGCAAATGACTTCTATTTTGATTGGCCTTTATTTACCAGTATAGTTCGCATTGCTGTTCCTCAGGTCGGGTCAAGTTGCTGAATACTGAATAGCTTTTGATATTTAAATCTGACCGTGGTTGTGATTTCCCTTATGATGAAGATAAAGTATTTTAAAACAGCTTGTTTTGTTTGTGTATCTAAATCAGGAAGATGATTAATAATCATGATTACACTATCAAGGGAAATAATCTGCTGCCCCACTCTTGCTCATCTTGAATGTGCATCTTGATCAGTCCTTTGCTAAGTGTCCAGAAATTGAAGGGTGGAAAACCACTCCGGATTGGATCTTATGAACACATGTTAGCGTTAAATAAGCTCATAGCCTTTAATAAACTTGGTCTATTGCTGGTCCCGCTGGGGGAAGCATGTGCCATGCATACTGGGAGAGCGAGGGTGGGGTACAAGGCAGGCCTTCAGTCAGGTTGCTGATTATGATGTCGATTAGGATGCAGCTCCACAGCCTCTTCACGCTCCGTATTCCAGCACTCTTGGTGAAAAGGCTCAGTGTGGAGCGGGCGCATGAGGGGAATGTAGCAAGGTGTAATCTTCCGTTTGATGGGTACAGATCATGTTTTTACCATGACGAGGGCCTCTTGGGAAGATGAAAGGGGAGGGAGGGAGGAGAGAGAAATGCTCAGGTCGACAGGCTCGACTTCAGCAGTAAGAGCTCTTTTTCATTCTTAGCAGATGCTGTGGTTTCCTCTCACATTTAAAAGGAAAGAGCTCTGGCCATCATCCAAATTTTCAGATGGCTTACCCAGAAAGCATTTTAATAGTTTATATAAACTGTGAACGATTTATTAGCCCTTTTAATTAAAATCTTGTTGAACTGTTCTGAAAAATGCCTTGTTGCTAGTAAACTTTGTGTGAAATGGCATTTCAGCTAAAATTTTGCCTTTGGTAATGATATTATTTTTTAAAGTGTTGGGGAACGAGAGGCATTGAACTAGGGATGGGTTGAGCAGGAAAAAATAGGATCAAGCAGGAAAGCTACGAGATTGAGAGATAAGGAAAGAGTCCTGACAAACGAGCTCAGAGAAGCGGTCATTTATGCTTGAATAGCTCAGCACCTGCCTGGGTAGTTTTCATGGGTCACTGTGCCTTAGACTCACCATTTCAGTCTTCAGCAAGCATGGGAAATAATCTCTCAACACTGCCACCACAAAGAATTGGTCTTGGTTTTATAATCACAATCTTTGGGAAGCAATGGTATGGGGAGGATCATAATGGTATTGGTTGTTAATTGTCGACTGTTCTTGGTGATATTTACAGCGGAAGCTTTGCTGTGCTCTTTTAAAAAGGCAGAACCGGTTAGCTTGACCCTGGGAGGAGCTGCTGAATTACTTGCTTGGATTTTTCAAAAAAGTATTAACATCATCCTTACTATGGCCTTTCTCCTTTTCTTTGTACCTTTTTCTGCATCTAAGCCTTTTTTAATTCACTCTCCATTGTGCTTATCAATCTTCTTTTTTGTACATGGGTCAGTGTACACTCATAAGGTCAAGGTGACCCAGTTAGCAATTCAGAAGCATCAGGCTCTCTTTCACATTTCACCCATCATTTTATCCTCTTTTTCTCGATTGGATGCAGTGCGAATGGACAGCCATTGCTGTTGCCTCCGGGGCAAGCCCAGGAATTGCACTCCACAGCTACTTTGAACGCTGTGCAGCGACTCTTCTCCCACCACCTCATCCAGACCTTTGGATGTGACTACTCCACCAGTCTAAGCCTGGACACCCTGCAGGCCAATCTGCGCTCCTTTCTGGAGCTGTGCACCGCAGAAGGCCCGCGGCATGACACCTACATCCTCTACTACAGTGGCCACACACTTCCCAGCGGAGACTGGACTCTGGCAGGTAAGAGCTGGATAGCAGGTGCAATTTGTAGGGAAGAAATTATCTAAATTAACTGAGAGTTAAGGTTATGAATTGTACAGCGTGTATAGGTGAAAATGTATGGATGAAGACCCAAACTCAATTTATTTCTGTATGTCATGCACCAATCGGGAGTTATTCATATCATAGATTCTTAAATGCTAAAATCAATATTGCTTTTTCAGGTCTTTGTAAAAGAGATCAAGGCACGAATGCTTTTATTTTGGCTGGGCTTCAGCAATTTATCGTTCGGAAAGCTTTCCGAAATTTAAATATATATCTTGGCTCCAGCGCTCCACCATGCTTTATCTTCCTGCCTGTGTGTGCGTCCTGTAACTCAGTGAGGTATTAATCCTTATGAGCGATATGGGATGTCACAGCCTCTGTCATACTGTTTGATCAAACCAGGGTGGGTGAGAAACAGCCAGGAATCCTCATTCAGTTTTTGAATGAGGTACTTGCAGAGCGTTTTTTTCGCAGTCTTTCCCGCAGTGTGGCAAACTGTCAGATTTCTTACACCTTTTCCGTGTTGCTCACACCGTCTCTCTCCATTTCCCCTGCGGCAACAGCCCGTCACGTCTTGTCAGCACTTTCTGTATTTGTGAATGAGTATTTCTCGAATTCAAGCTGGTGCAATGATGATTGAATAGTCGCATTGTTTGAACTAGTCTAGAGTTGGCAACACCTTGGTAGTAAACGACCAAGGGCCAGATTTACTAACAGCTTGTGCCAGCACAAACCATCTTTTGGCGTTAAAATAGTACTGTCAGGATTTACTAAAGACGCGCAGTGAAGAATTAGTGCTGAAAAGGTGTGGACAGAGTTACATTTGCGCCTGATCTTATTGAATATGCATTTGTAGGGGTTTCCCTTTATGAGAGGTAAAATTTATGAGAGGAGAGTTTTCAAATGAATCACGCAACGTGATTTAATAACGTTTGCGCTCGGCCTTATTTAACACCCAAAAAAGCATGTCTTAAACTATTTTGCGCTTGAAATGGCTGCATTTGTTGTTGATAGGAGGAGGCACCACAGATAGGCCTGTCGCAATAATCAATATATCGATTTATTGCGCAATATATGTACATGACCTCAATCATTTTTGGTGACGCAATATATTGCCCATTATATTTACTTAAAAATGAATGTCACCATGCTTTTTGCATTCCACTTGCGCCTGTGTCTTCTGCAGCTTCTCGTACATAACGTGGTGTAGTCATGAGGTGCTAGTTCAAATTTAAAAAATGCTTCTACAAACAAAGTTTCATCTGCAGATATGGTCTTGTTTAGGGATCTGTGCCTTTGTGCATACGGACATCTGACTGCTGAGTAGTGATTGTGTTTTTCAGCAATAGTGTGCACTAGGGCTGCACGATAAATCGAAATGGAATCGAAATCGCGATTCAACAGAAGCTGCGATTGTCATGCGTATCTTTCAGTGAAGCACGGTTCTGTGATCAGCAGTAAATCTCCATCCAAAGGCCAGAGGGCGCTCTCGCGCTGAAACTCCAAATACGCCTCGCAAAAGAAACCCAGGAAATGCCTATAGCGGTGAGAGCTATTGATAGCGGTAGCTGGATAAACAGAAGATTTAACTGCTTTTATTGATTCAACATGACTAATAAACACACGGTTTTGACAATATATGGTTTATCCGAGTTATTATTATTATTATAATTTTCATTAAAATAAAGTATATTTATAATGCAATGCCTTTATCACTGCTTAGAATACTATGAAATATGTTGCGTGCCTTATTCTGTGTAAGAAGCCACATCATCTCACAGAAGGATTTATTTCAAACACTCGACTGACGTTATGAAGTGAGTTTGGAGTAAAAATATGTTATTAAATGTGGTATTTTCACATGCTTTCAGATGGAGCAGCATTTACTATACAGAGCCGTAGTTCACTGAGATGCAAAACAGCTGTCATTATCGCGAACGATTTCCTCAATTTCATAATCGCGCAATAAAATCATCTGCGTTTTTTTTTGCGTGACTTGTCAGTGAACTACGGCTCTGAGTAGTAAATGCTGCTCCATCTGAAAGCTCGTGATGATTTACTGCTGATTACAGAACCGGCTTTACTAACAAAATGCGCATGACAATTGCATTCGATTAATCGTGCAGCCCTAGTTCTTTGTGCATTTTTCTTTTTTTCTACTTGTTTGCACTTTTTGTTAGAAAATTTTTATTTACTATTTATTCAGGTTTTTTTAAGGTATCTAACATTTTGATACTTAATTTCCATGATCTAAATATTCTTAAAAATTAAAAGTTTGTTGTCATTTGGAAGTGTGTAGTCGTCCTTGTATTATTATGCTGTTACATTATGATTTTATATTCAGTGGCAGAAAATGGTCTTTAAAATGACAATAATATCGCTTATCGCAATTATTTCTGGGGCAATATATCGCACAACAAAAAGTTGTTATCGTGACGGGCCTAACCACAGAGAACAAAGAGCGCGTGATAGAAGGTTTTTCATATTAATTTATTTGGAATGCCAGAAGAACAAATTATCCGAATTTGAACATATCCTTATGCTAATTTGCGTTGCGCTTGGTGGATTGCGTTGGTCATTATGGAAATGAGATGTTTCATCTGTGTTCTTTAATTTGCGTGTTGTCAGTAAATCACCCGCAGAAATTTCCACGGCCATCGGCGCGGTTTTGTAAAACTGGCCCCTAAGGTCTGGTACAGCCTATTCTGGCTACTTGGACAAGAAAAGAAACACCCTCCCTTTCCATTGATTGACAAACTTTCTTGTGCACAGGTGGCGATTGCTTGCGTCTGCAGCAGATCCTTGATATGTGGAAGGAACGGAACGCCGGCTTCTCCTCCCGCCTCATATTGGTCCTGGACACTGAGAATTCTGCGCCATGGGTGAAGGCGGTTCGAAAGGTGGAAAAGATGTACGTAGCAATACAAGGGGCCAAGATGAGCCCTGTCCAGGATGCCGAAGCCCAGGAAGCTCCTCGGTTGGGAGACTTCACCACTGAGTGGGTGAAATACAACTGCGATCCTGACAGTGGCGTGCAGTGGTCAGAGAGGGGTCGGGTCATCTCCGCTATATACGGCGTGTCCAAACCCTGGAGTGACTACGCTCTCCACCTGCCCACCGGAAGCGATGTGGCCAAGCACTGGAAAACACACTTCCCCAAGGCCACGTACCCACTGGTGGCTATGGCGAACTGGTGCTGCGGACTCAACCTCCTGTGGCTGTGTAGTGCGTGTTTGCGCTGCGTCAGAAGACTGAAACTTTCTTGGTTCCCTCCCAGCATACTAGACACGGGGCAAGGGATTAAACTAGTCCGATCATAGGTGACCAGTTGGTTTGCTTCTACACAATGTACATATATCACCATATATCTTTTCTATGCAATTTGTGGGGATATCCTTTATTGACTGTTCAGTTGCCTTTAACAAATTACTTTAATCAGTTATGGATGGGAAATGTGGATCACTCAGTCTTGCTTCTAAAGATCTACTTTCCTCTAGAGTTTAAAGTCGCACCTAATTTTCAAATCAGCCCCAAACGACTTTTAACCTTGCAGGTAGGTTGATCTTTAGGAACAGGATTGAGCCCCATTGTCATATGACAGGTTCTTCTGTTTATCTGTGTGCCATATATACACAATATAGCCACTGTCTTATCTCATATACAGTATTGAGACTGTCAGTGCCAAGTGCCTTGTTAATTTATTACGTTTTTAGTGGGTTTTCTCTGGATTTGGGTGAAATATGTGTATTGCAATGTATTCGATCTCAGGCAAAGTAAATCAAGAAATCTAATTGTACCTTTAAAAGGTTACTTTTTTTTTTTTGACAAGCAGTAGAGCAGGTCTGGATTAGTTGTTTTTCCAAGACCTCTACAAAAGCCAATGTTTAAACCATATCGTGCCATATTTTATTTTGTATTCTCTGTAGGGTTTTTGTGTTGAAGAGTTGACTTCAATTATTTTTCAACCGACCAGTGTCCCTTAATAAAGACTGTTTAAAATAAATTATTTGGTAAGTAGGTGTTCTAGCATGTGCCAATACCTGTTTTTAGTGATGATTAGTTAGAATAGCTTGTTCTGGCACTACTGACTGCCTCACTGTCAAAATCATTACAGTGTAATGAAACGTTCACTTCCTAAACTCCCACAATGCACAGTAAAAACACAAACCTTATACTGAAAATCTTTTCTGTCTCTTTCAAGCCAAAAAATGGAGGTTGACTGCATATAGCACTGCACTTTTTGAAAGTAAATGAAACATCAGAATCACTAGTTCTCTTACGTTACAGTTGTTGAAATACCAATGATGTTTTAATGCACACAATTGAGTCATCAGTATTTCAATTCATACAGGCTCTAGTTCTTTTCCCATGCAAATTCATGGTCACAATATCCTCATTCAGGACATCGGGAACAAGGTAGAGTAATGAGATGCAGCACCTGACTCTGTTTTATACATAGCTGTAATGCACATGTATAGCATTTCAGTTATGTGAAAACAGGGCATGTGATGTCATGGAAACAGTGATTGTCAGTTTGTTCATTCTTGTCCTTTAGAGAGCACGACCTGCGTTTCACTGCAGCTGAACACATCTCCCAGGCAACATTTTAGAGTCACTTTCATGCACTTTATTAGTTCAGCACAGCAGGTGGATGAACTACGGCTACCTTGAGGCTGATCTTTCAAAGTGAGGGGGAAAACCTTTCCTTGCTTGTCTCTTAAAGGTATGGAGAACATTTATGTCAGTTTTATTACGTACCCTCCAGAACCCAGTTCCTACTATTTGTTGACATTTCTCTGTTGTTAGCAGAGGCAGAGTGTAGCATCTTTGCTAAGGTCAGTGATTCATGTACATACGGCAGAACTGTTTTATGCAGTGATTAGATTAAAGCTAGCTTCATCCTCTAAACTGAATTAGCAGTGCTCTGCTTCACCTATAGAGGATTGCTGAGTCAGATCACGATGAACAGACACACGCACACTCATCTGGACCTTGTGTGTCTTTCCAAATCCAGATACATAGCTGTGAGTAAGCAGATGTCAGAGTCATATTATGAAACTGCACAATTGGGTCAGAATCATAACATGGAAACGCACAAGGTGCTTTGCACTCAAGCAATTAATTTGAAGATATTCAATGCATGTTTTAAGACTGATTCCTCGTGAGAGCGTGCAGAGTCTCATGACTTTTACCAGAGACAAATCAGTTGTATAACATATACTATGATTTATATGTCGCTTGTGCCGGAGATGCCAGTTCAAATCCTGCTCAGGGCGAACATTGCGAGTAGAATTGGTGCCGTGACCCGTATGGGAGTGAGGTTTAAGGGGTTGCGTGTAATAGAGGCCAGCTAGTAAGTGCTGTGCAGGTAAACCTCACTCCTTTGATCTCAAGAGGCGCACTAGCGACTGATGCTAGGGGCTGCAGTGTTTACCATTCTTGTTAGCGCACCTGCCTCCCATGGCAGAAACGCCAGTTTAAATGGTGAGTAGAATCAAAGGGGTTACATTAGGGGCTTTTGCACTGTGTAGTTCTAAGAACTTAGTACTAGGAGCTAGCCATCTTGGTGGTTCCTAGAGAACCAATTTCTCCCTCATGTTGTTTTCCTGGTTGCATTCGCACTGGCAGCAGGAACTCTGAAGCGGCTGACAGCAATGTCTTTATTCGAGGCATTTACGGACGTCTCTCAAAGCTCATAGATATGGACTGATTTCACTTGTGATTTCAAATTATTTATCTGAACAGCTGCAGCTGAATAGCTTGAATTAAAAGCGTTGATGTAGCCAAATAACCTTGGAAGGGTAATTAGCTCACCTGTCATGAGCAAAGCGAGGCAGAGAGACAGAGCAATGGCAGATAGAAACTCACTCAGTGGACTGTGTCTAAAATAGACTCTCCCCACAGATGCTTTGGATTGAATATAGTCATTTAATTCAATGCCAACAGGAGTTTGAGACTATTGAATCACCTGATAGCATGTTTTTATTGAAGTTAAATGGCAATAATGTGCATCTTATAATCTTTTTGTTGTGTGGATTTTAGACAAGCATACATTTGTGTTTGCAAGATACCAGACTGTGACAATGAATGCTTGAAAGAAATTGCTGGGTTTACCAAAGTATACAAGGTTTGTGTTATTTAAAATGTTTTTATGTTTAAAGTATATACTGGTTCTTAATAATATCTGTGATACAGTCAGTACAAATTAGTCAACTATTTTTCATTGTTTAATTTGAAGCCAAAAACATACATTTTCTGCTTGTCCATTTCTTGTTGCTCTGTAATTGTGCAGTACTGTGGTATCATTTGTTTCAGCTTTACTTGCACTGTACTGAAGAGAGAAAATGAAGTATGGTTGGTTGCTGTACAGACAATCAGATGGTTTCTACAAGGCTAGACTGACAATTCTTGTTCAAAACAAGTCTTGAAGTGGACCAGACATAATGCAAATAATCAAAACTATCATCCCTACTATAAGAAAGACTTTGAGGACTGTTTAATTTTAATGCATGTGCCTTTTTAGTTTTTTTTTTACCAAGAACCTTTTCTTTCTCCATCTTAGTTTTTCTTAGCTGTTGGGCAATTGGGCAGTGGAACGGAATAGCCTAATTTAGAGGCAGCTGACAGTGACTGTGCCTGAACTTAGTGTGTGTGTGTTGGTGTGTGATTTTGAAACTGCATATACATGTACACTGATACACGCTGTTCCCTTCAGAATAGCTCATCCTCTGATGCAGTAAGTTGCCAGTCCTGAATCTACTGCTTGTGAGCTTAATGATGACTGACTTGGACACTGGAGGTGAAAGCTGTCCCACACAACATGACATTATACATGCGGGGAAGTCGTGGCCTAATGGTTAGAGAGTCAGACTCATAACCCAAAGGTGTGGGTTCGAGTTGTGGGTTCGAGTCTCGTACCGGCAGGGATTGTAGGTGGGGGGAGTGAATGTACAGAAATAGCTCATCCTCTGATGCAGTAAGTTGCCAGTCCTGAATCTACTGCTAGTGAGCTTAATGATGACTGACTTGGACACTGGAGGTGAAAGCTGTCCCACACAACATGACATTATACATGCGTGTGACATTATAGGAAGTCGTGGCCTAATGGTTAGAGAGTCAGACTCATAACCCAAAGGTGTGGGTTCGAGTTGTGGGTTCGAGTCTCGTACCGGCAGGGATTGTAGGTGGGGGGAGTGAATGTACAGCGCTCTCTCCCACCTTCAATACCACGACAAGGTGCCTTTGAGCAAGGCACCGAACCCCCAACTGCTCCCCGGGCGCCGCAGCATAAATGGCTGCCCACTGCTCCGGGTGTGTGTTCACGGTTTGTGTGTGTTCACTGCTGTGTGTGTGCACTTTGGATGGGTAAACGCAGAGCACTAATTCCGAGTATGGGTCACCATACTTGGCCACATGTCACTTCACTTATTATTAGCAGGGTATTTAATCTGCATAAAGCAGAAGTGCTCCCCCTTTTGGGAAGGGTTAATAACTACCATAAAATGTCAGTTCTGGAACTAGTTGATGTCAGTATAGACCTTAATCAGGGTAGCATCATATGTGTGACCCTGGACCACAAAACCAGTCATAAGTAGCACGGGTATATTTGTAGCAATAGCCAAAAATACATTGTATGGGTCCAAATTATCGATTTTTCTTTTATGCCAAAAATCATTAGGATATTAAATAAAGATCATGTTCCATGAAGATATTTTGTAAATTTCCTACTGTAAATTTATCAAAACTTAATTTTTGATTAGTAATACGCTAAGAACTTAATTTGGACAACTTTAAAGGCGATTTTCTCAATATTTTGATTTTTTTGCACCCTCAGATTGCAGATTTTCAAATAGTTATATCTCAGCCAAATATTACTTAAATGGAATGCTTATGATATATAAATCTCAATTTCAAAAAATTTACTCTTATGACTGGTTTTGTGGTCCAGGGTCACATTTTTTTACATGAATGAAAACAAGGCTGTGAGGGATAGAAATACTGTGTGTTCAACGGATTGTACTGTTGTTTAACAGCGGGCTGATTGTTAAGCTGACGAACGTCTTCCTAAAGAAACTTTCAGTAGACAAAAACTCCTAAAATGTTTAAATAGTTTTGAAAGTTGTAAAAATGACACAATAGGACCTGTATACAGTGTGTGCCTTTGTAAACGCTTTAAGTCTATCTCACAGCTTCATTTTCATCTGCATTAAATTAAGCATGGCGTCTAACCTGATTAAGGTCTATTATATAAAATAACGACAGCCATTTTGTTCTCATTTAGAGGGAAAAGTGGCAGCATATTAAGAAAAAACCACTGCAATTGTCCAAAATGGTGTTAAAAATAATGGCTTACATTTTATAATAACATTAATGTCAACAAATATTATATTATATTAGATGCTTTTATATTAATATAAATTCAAATACACAACAAACTGAACACACTCTGAGGACACCAGAAATAATTGCATGGACACACAGTGTTCTGTTGTTTAGTAGGTACAACATTAACCTTTCACAGGATGGACGACACGGCAGCCAGTCATAACTTCTGACAACTTTTTTATTTTCCACTCAGTACTGTAACACACACAATACAGGTTCCACACATGCTATATGCATTATTATGTTACCGACTAGCACCTAATACTACACACAGCACATTTAAATGCAAAGGTTTATCTGTATCCTCCTCTCAGATGCTGAGCAAATATTTTTACCTTGTTCATGAATCACATGCAGAATACATTTCAGCCAGGTTGCATAAATGATTTACCTAGAAGTTTGTGTAAATCTCTTGTTGATTCAAAACATGTATATGAACTTAAGGTCTCCAGGTATCTGAATTGTCCTCAAAAGACAGATGGTGAGATCGCACTCTTGTCTCTGCTTTATAAGTGGAATCGATTGAGATTAATTTCACGTGCTCTGTGAGTCTCATGTGGTCATAAGAGGGAACATAAAAGGCTTGGTGCTTTAAAAAGCCTCTCTCTTTCATTAAGATATCTCTTTGACAGTGTTAAAAATATCAGTAAAACTAGTCTTTGATGAGCTTTAGTTAAATAGCCCATCTCAGAAACTCCATTTAGATTAAGAAGCAATGAATTTAAAAGACAAATCTTATTTTATATCATAAAATGAGTTGAAAGGAAATTCTCTATCATTGAATGAAGCTCAGTCCAAGATTCAGGTGAAAATAACAGCCTTTTCACGTCTGTATGACTAGTGAAGATCAGTTACATCTCTGTAAAGCTGTGAAATACAATTTAAGTTTCCTCAAGTGTTTTTGTGGCCTTGGAAATTGGGTAGGTGAGAAGCCTGCACAGCGCAGTCACAAATCAATAATTTCATTGAAATTGTTTTGCAGGTTTCGTACATGCCTATTCCTTCAGTTAAATTGAGTATTGGATATCGCACTTTGAAATTTGTTTCACAGATATTTTCAGATTGAATAGTAGAATATAGGAAAAAATGTGCTTGTCTGTGGAAAACTCGACAACATGATGTTAAGGTGCTGTGGATGGTTGTCAGGAAGCTGCTAAGCGTTTGCTAAGGTATTTGGAATGTTTTATATCATGTTTCTATGCGGTTGCTAAGGTGTTCTGGGTGTTCTGCTAGGTGCTTACATCCTGGAAAAAGTCAAAATAGTGCACTTCTGGACTGGTCTCGAGATATCTCCTTTTTTTTTTTACGTTAGGCAGGTGAAATTGTTATTCAAATTGTCAAAAAAGTAATAGCACAATTTTAATATCATTCTACGGAGTCCCACTCATAACATGCGGAACAAAATATATTGTGGCCACAAATTAAGAATTCATTCCCACAACATGTTTATTTGTGGCCTCAATTGACTAATTGATTCTCTTGTTGTAAATTGTGGCCACTATTTACTTATTTGTTCTCTAGTTTTATTTAAATTGTGGCCTCGATTTACTAATTAATTCAATTTTAGCTGTAAATCATGGCCATGATATACTGATTCATTCACTTATTGCTGTAAATCGTGTTCATGATTTACTCATTTGTTCTCTAGTTTTAAATTGTGGCCACGATTTCCTAATTCGTTAAATTTTAGCTGTAAATTGTGGCCATGATTTACTGATTTGTACTCTACATTTATTTAAATTGTGGCCACGTTTTACCAATTCGTTCAATTTCTAAATTGTGGCCATGATTTACTAATTTATTCCCTAGTTTTAAATTGTGGCCACAATCGACTGATTCATTCAATTTTAGCTGTAAATCATGGCCACAATTTAAATAAAACTAGGGGACGAACCAAAAATAGTAAATCATAGCCACGATTTACAGAAACGAGTGAATGAATCAGTAAATCATGGCCACGATTTACAGGTAAAATTGAATGAATCAGTAAATCATGGCCACGTTTTAAAACTAGGAAACAATTTAGTAAATCATGGCCATGATTTACAGAAACGAGTGAATGTATCAGTAAATGATGGCGACAATTTACAGCTAAAATTGAATGAATCAGTCGATTGTGGCCACAATTTAAAACTAGGGAATAAATTAGTAAATCATGGCCACAATTTAGAAATTGAACGAATTGGTAAAACGTGGCCACAATTTAAATGATTTCACATGATTTACAAATTTGTTCCCTTGTTTTTAAATTATGGAAACAACTGACTGATTCATTCAATTTTAGCTGTAAATTGTCGCCATCATTTACTGATACATTCACTCGTTTCTGTAAATCATGGCCATGATTTACTAAATTGTTTCCTAGTTTTAAAACGTGGCCATGATTTACTGATTCATTCAATTTTACCTGTAAGTCGTGGCCATGATTTACTGATTCATTCACTCGTTTCTGTAAATCATCAAAAATAGTAAATCATAGCCACGATTTACAGAAACGAGTGAATGAATCAGTAAATCATGGCCACGATTTAAAACTAGGAAACAATTTAGTAAATCATGGCCATGATTTACAGAAACGAGTGAATGTATCAGTAAATGATGGCGACAATTTACAGCTAAAATTGAATGAATCAGTCAGTTGTTTCCATAATTTAAAAACAAGGGAACAAATTTGTAAATCATGTGAAATCATTTAAATTGTGGCCACGTTTTACCAATTCGTTCAATTTCTAAATTGTGGCCATGATTTACTAATTTATTCCCTAGTTTTAAATTGTGGCCACAATCGACTGATTCATTCAATTTTAGCTGTAAATTGTCGCCATCATTTACTGATACATTCACTCGTTTCTGTAAATCATGGCCATGATTTACTAAATTGTTTCCTAGTTTTAAAACGTGGCCATGATTTACTGATTCATTCAATTTTACCTGTAAATCGTGGCCATGATTTACTGATTCATTCACTCGTTTCTGTAAATCGTGGCTATGATTGACTATTTTTGATTTGTCCCCTAGTTTTATTTAAATTGTGGCAATGATTTGTTCCCTAGTTTTAAATCGTGGCACGATTGACTAATTAATTCACTTGTTGCTGTAAATTGTGTCCACAATTTACTAATTCTCTCGTGTTAGTTAAATCAAAATAAGTTAACAAATTAGTACAACGTGGCCACCATTTACTAAATCAAGGCAACAAATTATTAAGTCATGGAAACTAGTTCTTAAATTGTGGCCAGGATATATAACTTTTTTCCCTCGTTTCCTGTGTGGGGCTCCATATCAAAGTTCAAAATGAGTTATGTGCTGAAGTTCAATACTTTAGCAAATCAAAAATTGAGTGAGTACAGAATATGATCTGATGCAAAAAATATCAGCTATTTTTCTTTCACATTCATTAATATACTGGGTCTAGTCCTGGACAGCCTCAAGCAATGGACTTGATTTAATATATTGAGTGAACTATGCAAAATTCTCATCAAATGCCCCTTCAAGGTGTGTGTTCAACTGTAACAGAAGCAAATAATCAATCCTGACTTCCCTTATCAACAAAATGACTAGATGTTCAGAGCATACAGATTGTGTGTTTATGACTTGGCATACTTTGAAGACAAAATTGCTGAAAAATAACCCCAAAGTGAGCTCAAACCATCTTTTGACATGTTCAAAAAGCAAAAGCGGCTTATAAATAAAGTGAATAATGCTGTTATGGCCACATTTAGTAAACATGTATGTAGGCCAGTCCCAACAAGTGTAATATTTGCTTGTATCTCCGTATCATTAGCATCACAGGCATGTGTTCCAAAGCATTACAAACTATTTGATGACTGAGTAACTTGAGCTCAGTGCTCTAATAAGAGCTCTTCTCAGATGGATGAGAAAGCAGTAAATGTTGTAATTACATTTAGAGTGACTGCTCACTGCTTTCTGGACAAGCAGTTCTCTGCATTAACATTTCCCAGATGCCTTCGGATAAACAATCCTGTCATTTCAATTTGCATTTCACTAAAATTAACATTACCCTTATGAATGTTGGTGTTTAGATATTAATCTACCGTTATCCTGCTTAATTACATCTAATCAATAACGCTGATCCCTCAATGTTGAGGGTGCATAAAACAGATTTGTTTTGGCATTAGCTTTAAAAAACTGAGATAAGCTACACAAAAAACATGCCGTTCATAATGAATGTCAGGAATCAGGCTTGCAGGACACATATGTCTGAGGTTTTACTTGCCCCAAAGAGTATTTGGACACACCTCAAATTAACTTTCATTTGAACTTTTAACCAATTGTTTGACAACCAGAAAGTTATCAAATGCTTATTATATTTTTGTATTCTATTCTATTTTTTATATTTATTTTATTTGTATTCTATTTGTATTCTAATGTATTATATGTTAAACAGTGTATCTGCTTTTGTAGTCCTCTTATTATTTTTATTTAAAGTTATTTTTTAAAAATCATTTGAAATGTGGGGTCTTATTTTATTTAAAATACACTAGTTTGAGGCCTGTAATATTTTCTTTATGTTTTTGTAAGTCTCTTATGAGAAACAAGTGAATGAATCAGTAAATCATGGCCACGATTTACAGCTAAAATTGAATGAATCAGTAAATCATGGCCATGATTTACTAACTTGTTTCCTAGTTTTAAAACGTGGCCATGATTTACTGATTCATTCAATTTTACCTGTAAATCGTGGCCATGATTTACTGATTCATTCACTCGTTTCTGTAAATCGTGGCTATGATTTACTATTTTTGATTTGTCCCCTAGTTTTATTTAAATTGTGGCAATGATTTGTTCCCTAGTTTTAAATCGTGGCACGATTGACTAATTAATTCACTTGTTGCTGTAAATTGTGTCCACAATTTACTAATTCTCTCGTGTTAGTTAAATCAAAATAAGTTAACAAATTAGTACAACGTGGCCACCATTTACTAAATCAAGGCAACAAATTATTAAGTCATGGAAACTAGTTCTTAAATTGTGGCCAGGATATATAACTTTTTTCCCTCGTTTCCTGTGTGGGGCTCCATATCAAAGTTCAAAATGAGTTATGTGCTGAAGTTCAATACTTTAGCAAATCAAAAATTGAGTGAGTACAGAATATGATCTGATGCAAAAAATATCAGCTATTTGTCTTTCACATTCATTAATATACTGGGTCTAGTCCTGGACAGCCTCAAGCAATGGACTTGATTTAATATATTGAGTGAACTATGCAAAATTCTCATCAAATGCCCCTTCAAGGTGTGTGTTCAACTGTAACAGAAGCAAATAATCAATCCTGACTTCCCTTATCAACAAAATGACTAGATGTTCAGAGCATACAGATTGTGTGTTTATGACTTGGCATACTTTGAAGACAAAATTGCTGAAAAATAACCCCAAAGTGAGCTCAAACCATCTTTTGACATGTTCAAAAAGCAAAAGCGGCTTATAAATAAAGTGAATAATGCTGTTATGGCCACATTTAGTAAACATGTATGTAGGCCAGTCCCAACAAGTGTAATATTTGCTTGTATCTCCGTATCATTAGCATCACAGGCATGTGTTCCAAAGCATTACAAACTATTTGATGACTGAGTAACTTGAGCTCAGTGCTCTAATAAGAGCTCTTCTCAGATGGATGAGAAAGCAGTAAATGTTGTAATTACATTTAGAGTGACTGCTCACTGCTTTCTGGACAAGCAGTTCTCTGCATTAACATTTCCCAGATGCCTTCGGATAAACAATCCTGTCATTTCAATTTGCATTTCACTAAAATTAACATTACCCTTATGAATGTTGGTGTTTAGATATTAATTTACCGTTATCCTGCTTAATTCCATCTAATCAATAACACTGATCCCTCAATGTTGAGGGTGCATAAAACAGATTTGTTTTGGCATTAGCTTTAAAAAACTGAGATAAGCTACACAAAAAACATGCCGTTCATAATGAATGACAGGAATCAGGCTTGCAGGACACATATGTCTGAGGTTTTACTTGCCCCAAAGAGTATTTGGACACACCTCAAATTAACTTTCATTTGAACTTTTAACCAATTGTTTGACAACCAGAAAGTTATCAAATGCTTATTATATTTTTGTATTCTATTCTATTCTATTTTTTATATTTATTTTATTTGTATTCTATTTGTATTCTAATTTATTATATTTTAAACAGTGTATCTGCTTTTGTAGTCCTCTTATTATTTTTATTTAAAGTTATTTTTTAAAAATCATTTGAAATGTGGGGTCTTATTTTATTTAAAATACACTAGTTTGAGGCCTGTAATATTTTCTTTATGTTTTTGTAAGTCTCTTATGCTTAATAAGGCTGAATTTATTTGATTAAAAATACAGTAAAAACAGTAATATTGTAAAACGTTACTACCGTTATCCTGCTTAATTACATCTAATCAATAACGCTGATCCCTCAATGTTGAGGGTGCATAAAACAGATTTGTTTTGGCATTAGCTTTAAAAAACTGAGATAAGCTACACAAAAAACATGCCGTTCATAATGAATGTCAGGAATCAGGCTTGCAGGACACATATGTCTGAGGTTTTACTTGCCCCAAAGAGTATTTGGACACACCTCAAATTAACTTTCATTTGAACTTTTAACCAATTGTTTGACAACCAGAAAGTTATCAAATGCTTATTATATTTTTGTATTCTATTCTATTTTTTATATTTATTTTATTTGTATTCTATTTGTATTCTAATGTATTATATGTTAAACAGTGTATCTGCTTTTGTAGTCCTCTTATTATTTTTATTTAAAGTTATTTTTTAAAAATCATTTGAAATGTGGGGTCTTATTTTATTTAAAATACACTAGTTTGAGGCCTGTAATATTTTCTTTATGTTTTTGTAAGTCTCTTATGCTTAATAAGGCTGAATTTATTTGATTAAAAATACAGTAAAAACAGTAATATTGTAAAACGTTACTACAACTCTTATCTATTGTAATATATTTTAAAATGTAATTTATTTCTGTGATGCAAAAGCTGAATTTTCAGCATCATTACTCCAGTGATTTGCTGCTCAAGAAACATTTCTCATTATTATCAGTGTTGAATGTTTTTGGTTTATTGGTTCATTTCTTTAAACAAAGTTTATAAGAACCGTATTTATTTGAAATAGTTTTGCTGAATAAAAGTATTAATTTCTTTTAATAAATGATTAAATGATATACCTGTATTGCATGTATCCCTTGCAGGTAAGACAATCCCAGAATGCACCACAGCAACTGACTGAAAAATAAATAAATAAATAAAAATCATCCAAGATGGTTAACAAGAGAAATGCAGTTCATAAATGTACTTACAGTATATTTCATTTAATACCAAAAAGTAAAGCAAATATATTTATTTAGTTCAAATTTACTATTTCACAAAATATTTGTGTATACTGCATCGTTTATGATTAGCTTAGTAACAGTGCAGTCCTATTTATAAATCAGATTCCATTTCAGTTGTAATGAAGTCTAAGTTCAGCAGTTCACCAAGTTTTTCATTAGCACCAACATCTCTTTTTATCAGTACAGTAGGAACACTTGCCACTGTAAGTTCTTGTCCTTGCCATTGGCCCTCAAAAGATTTAGTAAGACACAGTCACCTAGACCTGCAAGCCAAGCATCGCACCAATTCCAGCACGCCTAGCAAGTGTACGAGATGTCGTCTTGTGTAAGTTACATTATGGTCCGAGGCAATCCCACATAGTTACTTTCTGTCTGACCTGGTAATGATATTTATGCCCTGTTTGAAATTGCTTTTCATTTCTCCTTTGGTGGGACTCGAAAATGAGCCATCCGACTGGGATCCCGGGTTTACACAGGGCTGAGAAAAGGCCCGGAGTCGTGGTCATAGAGCATGCTGGGGTGATATTATAGAATTGATTTATATGTTCAGAAATGTTGCACTCCTCCTAATGGAGGTTCACGACAGCATGATGGACGGCTCTCTGAATAGACTGCATTGGTGCATTTCTCCCTGTTAAAAGCGCAAAATTTATAGTAGCTCTGTCGTGATAAATTAAACACGCAACGAAATCCGCATCCAAGGCTTTTCACTCTAATCAACAGCGTTGTAACACTGCCAGATATGTCACAGTGCCGTGAAGCCCTCTCTTCATTTATTGGAGGAATAATGAACACTTTCATGCTTTCCATCCGCGACGTGATGGTTTATTTGCGGCTGTTAACAGATAAAGTACTTCATTGCATAGAAGAGATCCTGACTGCTCTTTGCAGTGACAGCAATATGACATTTGAATATGAGTGAGAGGACTTAATATCTGTTATTTCGACTGTTTCACATTTGATTCAATTGCTTAGTCCAAACCCAAGTTGAATTCCACCCTCCTCCCCTACTGGTCTCTATTCACCTCGTCCTTTTGGTTAGAACCACTACTAGTTTACCGCTGAAATTAGCGTGATAATCGACTAAAGCATAGGACTGGTATTAAAGGGGTCATATGATGTTGCTAAAAAGAACATTATTTGGTGTATTTGGTGTAATGAAATGTGTTTATGCGGTTTAAAGTAAAAAAAAACCACATTCTTTTCCACATACTGTACATCGCATCATATGAACCCTTTAATAGACATTTCCCGATTCAATTTGATTCTATTCTGATTAATTTGGATATAGTTTATTTACAATGTCCATTTTGCTGACATGAAAGCTTTTGCTGATAATTATATAGGAATCTTCTTACTTGGTACAATGCAAAAAATATTATAAAAAAAAATAAAATAATAATAACATGACCTAAACTAAGCAGGTGGTATTCATTTAATAGATTTAAAATTCAACCAAAACCTAAAGTTTATGTTTTGAATTCTTTCTTTTGTAAAACCTATTATAACTGTGTGAAATTACTATACAATTATAATCACCATGAACGAGTAAATAAAAAACAGAATTAAAGTGAGAAATTAGCCCTTCGCTAAGCCCCGCCCTCCTTAGTTACTGTTGCTACGCCTGACAAGCTTTCGCACCTGGCACGTCTATTACAGTATGTATGCACCGGTGTCAGACTTTCCCAAGGAGATAATTAGTCATTTTTGGCGAACAGGTGAAATATCTGAGAGAGCAAGACAAAGGGGACTGCAGTATGCATTCGAGGGATATATCCACGACATAATATGCAACCGATTAGAGAATAATTTCATCAAAATTGAAGCTAAAGCCTATAGGTCCCAGCGCAAGCAGCAGTGAGTTCATTTTTTTCAAATACGTTTGTGATGATTCATTAAAGCGTCATGATTTATAAGAATCGTTTGTTTGTGAATCCTACAACACTGGTTGTGCTGTATGGTTTTGATTCACCAAAATGATCTGGTTCATAAGAGTCATTTGTTAGTGAATCATACTACTCTGGTTGTGCTGTATAGTTTTGATTCACTAAAAAGAAATAAGAGTTGTTTGTTTTAAAATCAAACAAGACTGGTTGCATTGTATGGTGTGTGGATTCACTAAAACGAACCCGTTCATATGAGTCATTTGTTTGTGAATCATACAAAACTGGTTGCACTGTATGGTTTTAATTTACTAAAAAGAGCGGTTCATAAGAATTGTTTGTGAATTGGACTACAGTCAATGTTGTATGTTATTGCTTGTAGAAAGATGAATTTTCTTACCATTAGTTCACAGTAAATGCCAATTTCATCTCATCTGATTCAAGATTCAAATGTGTGCACCCCATGGTTTGTTTTACGTTAATGTTGACATGTTCAATGACACGTATGTTCAATGGGTGGCAGGAGATGATGCTTGATACTTTCACACAACATTTACACTACCCACTCTATCTCTTTTATATGGATGTGGGTGGCCATCTTTATTTTTTCCAAATGAGGATAATTGTCACATTTGGGAATTGAAGTTTGCTATCTTCACAGTCGTAATCCATGATTCAAGTGTGTGATCCAATCAGCTGTAGCGATTCGCTGCAACCCCATTCATGTGATTGGAGGAGTCCTTACCATATCAGAGACTGATTGACCCTCGTGAGTTCTCCGCAAAGTCATCTAAAACTCATTCACCTGCTAAATGGCACAGATCTGCTCTAATCACGTAAAGTTATGGAGAGGGCTTTTTTTGTGATTTTTCAAGTGCCAGGATTTGATTCAGCCATCAAGGACTAATGTGCCTTGAGCCCTGACTCTGCATTTATAAAGCAGAATGACAGAGCTGTGGAAGCACACATAAGGACTTCGTAGGAAAACCAAAATTATTTTAATTTAAAAAGGCTACTAGCACGTACCAGCTGTTTGCGTTGTGTGCCGCTAAATCTAATGAGCTTTTTCCACTGCTGCCAGGCAACTTGACTGGGACACTCATACTTGAAGCTCCTTCCACAGCTCCTCTTTAGTTCCACATATCATTTTTGCAGAGCAAATTGTGTTGAACAAAATAGGAGGCTTATGCTGTTTAATATTTCTGTGACATGACATTAGACGGTGTTGTGCCCTATACATGCAGAAATCAGATCCCAGTCCCGTAGGGCCTGATTAAATTTCTTTCCATGCAGGACTAAATTTATAAGATAGCATTTAAATAAATTGGGAGTTTGGAGAATAAAAATTTTTATTTGGCTATTTATTAATGAAATGGTTGTCTTGAGCAAAGACACTAATGCATTAATGTAGTTAACTGCAGTTTAATATGTTGAATGACAGAAATACAGCGTTCAACGTTAGTTTTAATTATTTTTAGACAAGAGTTTGTATAATTGCAAAGCAACCACATTTGCTTTGCCATTATTTAAAGTAATTTTATACTTCCAGCTAAGTTTATATTTGAATTAAATGTTATTTAAATAATGCATTAATGTAGTTAATTGCAGTTTAATATACTGTAAATATGGTGTTCAATGACAGAAATACAGCCAATAAACAAATTAAAAAGACAATAAATATGCCATACCTCCTAAGTTTTATTATTTTTATTTTATTTATTTATTTATTTTATTTTACTTTCATGGATGGTAGGATATATGTCTGTTTTATAGATTTAGCCATATTATAAATAAATGTTATTTAAATAAATCAAATTAAAATACTTTATAATCTAATTACTTTTATATATTACTTAAATATTATTTTTGCTAGGAGTGTAACATCGTTAAGAAGAATTGGTATTTTATTTGTCGTAATTGTGACTTTATATCTCACAATTGTTCATTTCTCACAATTGCACCTTTTTAAATGTAAAATGCACAATATGACATTATGGCCTTTTTTTCTTTACACAATAACATTTTTATTTTTGGCTTCAAGGCTTGCATAAACTTGGTGCTATGATGAGTCTGGACATCTTCTCTATGCAGATATAAGTTTACATTTATGCATTTAGCAGACAGTTTTATGGATGGTTTAAAGCTATACTTGCAAAAGAGGAGCAAAAGCAATTTTTCAAAAAGCCAACAGTATTTGTAAAATACAATGCCAGGTTTATTAGACACTTAGATAAGGAAGCAAGCTAGAGAGACATTTTACTCAACTAAATGTAAGCTACAATAATGAAATGACTAATGCAGTCCATTTCCTGTTAGACTGAGTTTTTGGTGTATTGAACACTCAGTTATGGCCATGAAGTGTAGGACACGGGTGTCTCTGGAGCTCCAGCGCTCATGACCTTCACTGCGGTTTTACAGCAGCACCCAAATGGCTCCATTGGGTGTCATTTCTAATAACCACACTCTCCCCCCACTTCAGCCCACTCTCGTCCCGATACCACAGCTCAATGGACTCATTGAGTCAATTACACCGAGCACAGCCGCAGTTGGAGTGCTTTGTGATACCGCTAAGTGAGTGTGGCTCTGTGGCCTGAAACATTTCCTGGGACGGCCAATCGTCTGTTCCTGCTCTCATTGGAACCACTCAGCCAGCCCATTATAACCGCTCCATATAAAACAGCGTTGCGGTGCGCGACGGTCCTATGGAGCAGATGCTGGCCCAGTGATGTTCTGGCTGAGGGCCAGAGCCCTGTGAGATACCGCAAAACTAGTTAAGATGACTTCATTAATTTGCTGAGCGACCTTTAACCAAGATTGTTATCTCGTGTTCTCCATGCCTGGATCTGTCGCACTGAAATTATTCATTAGCTGATCGAGCGAGAGCTCCAAGGTTAAGTGTGTCGACGGGCTCGGTGTGCACATGGGGTCACCCGGGAACACGCAATCACGTCGCAAACGTAGAGAACTGCAAGCAAAGGCAATCGATGGGCTTCGCTCACTTCAATGGATGAGAACGAATCTCAATTTTAATACGCTGACTGCTGTTTTTTTATTAGATGAGATGGTATTGATGATGAAATGAACAACTTTCTGCATCGATATACAGATGGAATATTGGTAATGGTTTGAAAAAAGCCAAATGTCAGACATTTTTCATTTTGTATGCATAAAATGTATTAAAATAATTAATTTATTAAATTAATAAATTATTATTATTATTAAAATGTCTTAATTCATTCATTTTTCTTTATTTTGATCAAATTTTTCCAGTTTATTTTTTTTATTTTATTATTTTATATTTTTAAATTATATATAATTTTTTTATATTTATACTTTATTATTCTATTTTTCTTTTCTTTTTTAAATCACTTATGTTTTCTTTATGTATTTACAATATCTATTCCGGCTTTAAGTGAAATGTTTTATTGTTATTTTTCTAACCTGCTGATTAAATAAATAAATAAATAAAAATGTATATAAAATTAATATATAAAATTTTACATTATTATTAATAATATAATCATATAAAAATATGTACTGTTTGTATTTGCAGTATCTATTCGGGCTTTATGTGAAATGTTGTTATTTTTCTAACCTGCTGATGAAATAAATAAATACATTTTAATATTATTAGCAATATTATATTAATAGTATTAAAATAATACAAATAAAATAAACAATGAATAGATAAATATAAATGGGATTTGTAAGAGTAAAAATTGACTGACAGAAAAAAATTGACTATGACATTAATGCATTAATAGTTATTTGGTAATTCAACCAAAATCATGATTTGGAGGCGGGGCTACTTGTTTGTCCAAAACATTTTAGTCACTGATTAAAAATACTTATATTTGCCTGAAGCCTTCAGAGTTTCGCATATAAACAGTCCAGAAAGATTCACGAGAGAGCCTCAGACGTGGGTCATGAACATGGTTTTAGCCCTAAACAACGTGAAACTCCATTAGGAACGTCGTCACTCTGCCGGGTTCGTGTTTTTGCGTGCGCCTCAGGAAGATGAATGATCAGTTCTGTATTCAGTTTGCTGATTCAATCCACCCACTCCACCTCTTAAAACCATTTGCTTCTCTCATTTTCCCTTCCCCTGCGACAACCATTGTCTCGTTCATTCATTGCGAGTCTGAATCGCTCTGATTTCAAAGCCATGACCTGTGCGTTTACGTATGGCTTCAGCATCCGCGTGGAGCGTTTAAAGAGCAGCGAGCTTTAAGAAATGCCACTTTTGAGTGCCGTTTCATAGAGGATCTGGAGCGTTACAGTATTAAACCCTCCTGCGGAGCTGGAGCACACAGGAAATGACCTGGATTTAGTAATACATTAACCCCTTAAAGCCCTCATAATGGTCCATCCACTCATATCATCCCCACTCTGTGAGTTATATCCACAGCTATGACACATTATCCAGCTTTAAATGGCTTCTCAGGACTATCGATTTGCCTACTTGTCCATTTCCCCCAACGTATTGTGTTTCAGATCCTAGTATTTATTCGGGCTGTAGATAACCATTCCAAGGGTGTTAGCAAACAGTAATGTCCCCCTGTGATTTGAATCATCGCCTCCAACATCTTTGTCATCCTGCGGGGTGGCGGATGATTTACACCCTTGAACCGTCCTGCCGTCCGCGCTCATTTCATCTCTAAATTGCCTCCAAAAAGTCCTGCCATGCAATAACATTAAATCACAGAGGGAGAAAAAAAATGAATTTGCAGTTTTTAAAGGGCAAGAGAGCTCGGCCAGTGAATTAAGGTGTGTGGGGTCGTCCCGAACCAAAAGGCCAATCAGAAGACATCAATAATGGGACATCTGAAGACTGGTTTGAGACCTAGAGGTCAAAGGTTAATAGATAAAGGAGTCCAGTGCAATGGAATGAAGTAACTAGAATATCAGGTATTGCTGTGAATAGCACTTTGCATTGACAGACTGCTGTAATAAAATCTCTGCTTGTTTAATGCATAAGGATCAAATACAATAAGAGTTGCACGGAAACGGTTTACCTTATGGGAATTTTAAAAGGATGCTTAGGAATATTTTTCATACAGCACTATGTGAAAAGCGCTGATTTCAATATTGAGTGTGTTTATGTATTGGTGCATTTAATTCCCAGCCTCAACCTTGACCAAAGAAACACATAATATTGTAAATATAAGCCGTGTTACAAAACCTAGTGAGCTGTCTATGTAGAAAATGAGGGCGCTCGCTAGGTTTTGGAACACGGCCGTTGTGATAAATGCTATTCAACCGGTTAAAAATGGAAATATACAGACATTTTCAGGCCAGATTTGGTTAGCAGTGGTGTTAACGATGAATTTGTAACATCCATTTAATTTAGGAATATACTGCTGCTCATATATCAGTTGTGTAGCTATAACATCTGGATGCTGTGATGGTATTTGGCAATGCGCAAGATGTTTCTCTTCAGCCTGATTTCCATAATGAGATTATGCATTGTGATTTATGCCTGAGTCACAAGATATTGTCTATGGGGTATGATGTTCTGCTCAGGACGGATGGCAGATAAATTAGATGCACAATGTCGCTGAATTATTCTCAGCCGTCTGTATTCTGTTTGTCTGTGTTAGGTGAAAAGTCAGGGTATATTGTAATAGAAGATGTTTCTCTTCAGCCTGATTTCCATAATGAGATTATGCGTTGTGATTTATGCCTGAGTCACAAGATATTGTCTATGGGGTATGATGTTCTGCTCAGGACGGATGGCAGATAAATTAGATGCACAATGTTGCTGAATTATTCTCAGCCGTCTGTATTCTGTTTGTCTGTGTTAGGTGAAAAGTCAGGGTATATTGTAATTGTGGTGCCTTAATAAATACCATATTTTAGAACTTTTTTAATTTTTTTATATTTATATTACATTACATTAAATTAAATTATATTATATAATACTGGAATATTGTGTTTTTACGTGCTACCTTAATGCTGAATACCATATTGTAGGCCTTGATAACGTTGCGCTTTTATTTATTTGGAAAATGTTTGCTTTTTGCACCACCTTGCAGAATAGCATATTGTAGGCCTTTTTATTGATTGATTTTTTTTATTATATTTATTATAATATATTATATTATACCGGGATATTGTGTTTTTGTGCTACCTTAATGCTGAATACCATATTGTAGGCCTTTATAGTTTTGTGTTTATTTATTAAATTTTTTTGGGGGGGGTCTTACAGACCATATTGTAGGCTGTTATTTTTTTGGTGCATTTCTATTTACGTAATTATTTATTTCGCATTAGTCATTTGTCCAGAATGGGATCTGAGCTGGACCAGTGGAGAATTTTTCTGCCTCATCATGAAAGAACTCAAATTAGACTCCCTGATGCTATTCCCAGAAGCTATTAGATGATAATGAGCTTCTCGTCACTCACAAGAAAGGTCTTTTAATGAAGTAATATCATCAAAATATGCTGCTATCACACTTACAAATGCATGCAAACACATGGATGCATGTATAAGGTGTAGTCTGTCACACAAATATTCATGTAACTTGCATGAAAACCAAGAAATGAGAAGGAAAAAGGCAGAAAAGGGTAGATTAGCATTAGATTGGATGTTCTGCATAGGTGGGGCTGATTTGATATGCATGGTCTGGCAGGATTCGACTGAAATGTGATTACCATTTTTATGTTGTCGGGGCCAGCCTTCTGCATTATCTATTAGATTTTCATTTGTTGCTTGTCCATCAAGTGTGAAGAAACGCAGGTTTGCCTGACACGGCCGTTGTCTTGCGCAGCTGTAACTGCTGGTCGTTGCACTGGTTTTTATTACTAATATCACAGCTCACAATTGGCGTGGCATTTCCACGGATGGAATAATCAAGTTGAAAAGGTTGTTTGTGGAACGGTACATGGAAAGGAAGTGAGATGGGGAAAGAGAGGGAGAAGGAAAGAGCAAGATACAGACTCGCCGAGAGAGGAAAACATGCAATAGCTGCAGTGAAGCGTACAGAGGGCTGCTAAGGACACGCTAAACGCCTGCAGCCCTTCAAAGCAACCCTCACGTTTCAACACAACATTTCCGCTGAGAGAAAATAAAACAGCCAACACTTGGATTCGATTCTTAGAGGTGTTTATGAAGGCATTTGATTTTTTATTTGATGTATTTACACCTTTGTGATGGCCTTTTTTATCTAAAAAATATGCTATCAGAGTATAAAATATTAATATGAGAAGTTGTCATGGCAATTACAGGTAAGGAAGTCCTTTTGAGATTATTAACTCTAGAATGTGCATTAGCAGTCTGTTTTGTGTGTGATTTGATTTACAGAATCAAAATTTATAACAAATACATTGCTAATTTGAAATATATTTAAATATATACATTTTATGTGTGTGTGTGTGTGTGTGTGTATAATTTGCTAAATTAACTAAAGTTAAAAACATGTTAAATTAAATTTATTAATCATTGTAAAATATATTTGTAATTTAATTGAAATATTAAATAAGCAATTATTTTTTATATATTTTTAAAATATATTGTAACATTTAAAATACTTTAAAGCAAAACATATATATATATATATATATAAAACTGATTTTATTCAATTATATCGTTAAAAATCTAAAAGAAGTTAACAATAAAATTATTGAGTTTATTTTAATATATTTGAAATTATATTTTAACATTTAAAATATATTAAAATAGAAAATAGTTTTTATAGATTTTAATAGATTTTAGAATTTTGAACCATTAAATTTTGAATTTAGAATTAATGAATTTTGACAGCAATTTGTACGGTCACTTTTGATTGTTAACAATAAAATTAATGAGTTTATTTTAATATATTTGAAATTATATTTTAACATTTAAAATATATTAAAATAGAAAATAGTTTTTATAGATTTTAATAGATTTTAGAATTTTGAACCATTAAATTTTGAATTTAGAATTAATGAATTTTGACAGCAATTTGTACGGTCACTTTTGATTATTTTAATGGATCATTGCTGAATAAAAGTTTAAATTTCGTAAAAAATTATTATAATAATATAAAAATAACTCCAAACATTAAGACAGTAGTGTGTAATTTATAATTCATTCTTTGAAGCATTTTATTGGTCAAAATAAAGATAAGTCATCATCAATAATTTAGATTATTTTTAAAAGAAAAAGTGAATATTTCAATCTAATTTAAATGGACAAAATGGACATAAGATATAAAAGAAAAAAATATACATTATAAGAAAAAAAAAAAGCCCTCATATTTTGAATTTCAGTAGCAGTTTTGTTTCTTTTCACTTTCAACCGTGCTTCACAAGCACAAAAGCAACATCCAAGCCTGATGGAAAAACTCAGCCGGTCAATAAATAACGCCAACATATTTACTACAGCTGTAAAAGGCTGACGACGGGATACTTTTGAAGCCTTAGTGCATAATAAAACGGACGAGAGATGCATGAAATCATGGCTGGCAGTAATTGCTGCTTTGTTTGAGCAACTGTGTTTTTTTTCCGAGAGGTGTTGTAAAGAGGTTATCAGTGATATTAGAATATCTTAAAGAGTGACAGAGTAGAAAATTGTGCAGTGAAAATGTTAATCCAGAATGCCGGTATCTTTGACCTTCCATCATCCCTAAAGCCTCCGAAGTTCTCTCTCAATCTCGGCTCATCCCAATCTTAAAATCACCCTCCGTCGCTGAGTTTTATACCTCTGCAAAACACAGCGTGCATTTTAATGCGGCATCCGTCTAGTCGCCGAGACGAAGCGTCGTCTCCGAAACGTTGCCACTTTGGCCTTGACGGTCTCTTTCGGCAAACTTCAAAGAAATCAATTAACGTGAAGTGTGGAATTGATTTTCATGGATTTTTGTAAGAGTTGTTGACTAAGATGTGCTCTCAGGTCAGGTTGCTTGCTGAGTTAATGTGACTAGTTTGGAATCCTCAGTCATTTGAGGGAACCAATCAGCTCGCGTTCTCCTTCAGAGCCCTGGCAACAACCCCCAGAGCACTGGCAAGTGTGCTTTAATCATCCTACTGAGCAGCCAATAGTGGGCACACACACACAGGATCACAGGCAGTCATACAAGCATTCATATAAACACACACACACACACACACACACACAGAGATCTCTCAGAAGCCAGCTGGGCGTCTGTGTTGAAGTTCCTGTCCTCTCGCCTTTCTCCCATAATTCCCTGTGCTATTTACTCATGATTGCTCTTATTTAACTGACCACGGATGAACTGAAATCTGCTCCCACAGCCTCATAACCTACATTTAATTCAGCTAAACAGCTTTTAATCTGTTGTAATAGGATGAACTGAATGATTTTCAGTCCTCTACATATTGTTGCTTGTCTTCCCACACATGTACAGATGATGTACAGATCTGCTGACAGGGAAAAAAATATATTAAAAATGAAAAAAGATTCTTATATATTTTACCTGAAATGTTTATGAAAGGTATGTAAGGCACTTTTTGGATGAGTACTATGGTAATACTAGGGTTGACATATACAGTGCTGTTCAAAGGTTTGGAATCGGTACGTTTTTGAAATGTTTTTGGAGACTCTTATGCTCACCAAGGCTGCATTTATTTGATAAATAATACAGTAAACATAGTAATATTGTGAAATATTAATCCAATTTAAAATAACTGTTTTCTATGTTAATATATTTTAAAATGTAATTTATTTATTGTAATTTAAAGCTGAATTTTCAGCATCATCACTCCAGTCTTCAGTGTCACATGATCCTTCAGAAATCATTCTAATAGGCTGATTTAATGTTCAAGAAACTTTTTTATTATTATCAATGCTGACAACAGGTGTCACGCTTAATATTTTTGAGGAAACCGTTATACATTTTTTTCAGGATTCTTTGATAAATAAAAAGTTCGAAGGAACAGCATTTATTTTTTATTTAGCATTATTAATTTCTTTACTATCACTTTTGATCAGTTTAATGCATCCTTGTTGAATTTAAGTATTAATTAGATTTTTTTTTACTCAAGTTATCGTCATCATAAATAATTAAAATAAAATAAAAATATATAAAATAAAATAACATACTACAAGGTACTTCCAAATAGTACTATAATATGTTTTTGTACTTTTTGTATTAGTAATAATACCATGTTTTTTGGCACTTTCAAGAATACCACGGTACTACCGTGGTACAGGTCAAAATCACAGTAATACCAAGGAACTTTTGGGTAGTTGACTGTAAGGGATATAAATACTATGATATTTAAGTACAGTATTAATTCGATTCTATTGCATATTTCAAAATACTATGGTATTATTTCACTACCATCACTCCCCCACAGTATTTTTAAAAAAGCAAATAAATTAGAATAGGTTACAAAATGTATAGTAGATTATTTGACGTTTCTGATTCATATATTCTAAAATGACATGTCTTATGCATCGTTTTCCTTTACATTATTACATACAATCGTCTAATAATAGTTGGATAAGATTCGTAAAGGCCTATATTTATCTTTTACAAGCATGAAATAATCCCCCTACAGTATGTATGAGATATATGCAACAACACGTTCAAATCTATTACTGGCAAAGGCGGCAGATCTGTAATATCTTGTAATATCCATTGTAACACTTGTAATATCCATCTTTTATGTTATCAGCGCTCTTGTATAACCTCATGTGGGCGGGTCTGTGTGAATGGAGCTCTAGCAGCGATCTAATATAGTGATCTGCGCTTGAATAGAGGAGCTAAAGTGGCAAACCCGCTGCGCACGCCGTTCCGCTGCCAAGGTTTTGGCTTGTTCTGCTCGTGAACAGGTACCTTCCCGTGAACCCCAGCATTACCCCGCTTGGCACGGCCCAGTAAACAGTTGTCAGACCCTGTAGGCGTCCGAATGTGTCACCGGCCTCCATCACGAGATCGTGTGGCACCGGCTTCCACCGTGACAGTGGGTTTTTGGCCACAGTGAGCATAGCGCATATGTGTTTTTGTTGGAGGCTGGCTGCCGACCATAGGAGTGTTTAAATAGGACTGTTCTGTGTTTATGTGTCACATGTTGGAGGAGTCACCTAACATCTGTGCCTGGCTGAAAAAAAGAAACAGCACATGCTGGCACGTCCGCTTTCCATTTCCAAAAATACATTTAATACACAATGTATCATGATCGGGGTATGAAGGCGGCACATTCGATCCCTGCATGTGCCTAACGTGGTGTATTTTCCTATTATTTGATGGCAAATTCAGTATTACTGACTTAAACCATCACAGAGGGAAAATGATATGTTGATACAGGTGTTGTGAGCCACTTAATTAGACCACTGCAGTTTTTAATAAAATGCTAAACTGTTTTTGCAGTTTTGAGGCAATGTTTCATACACAAAGTGCTTCTATTTTAGTGATATCACTGAGGTAATGGGAATATTTCATGTGTGCATTTTTAAAACAATAGCTCTTTCAAGAATTAGGTAATCTGTCTTAACATGTAGAAATAATTGACACGTATTAATGGAAATAAGTTGCTGTGTGGAAGTGTTTGTAGGATAATTAATGATGTAGTAACCTCATTAAGATGATGAGTTTAGGGACTTACATTCTCAACAGTGATCGGCTGCCATCTGCTGGATGATTCAGATACTGCAGGTAACTGTTGAGTAAAATGTAGTACACGTTGAGCTGCTTTCAAGTTTATAACGCACCACAAACCTTCATTTTGGTGTAAACGGTTGGTTACATTATTTTAATTTTTTTTTAATGCTTAAATAAACCGGAAACAAAGCTAAAAGGGTTCAAATTAATCTGTTAGTGTCTCAGTCTAAATGTCAAAAAGGTCGATTTACACGAATTCACCTTATTAAACATCTATCTATCGATCTATCTATCTAGTAACCAAAAAACCGTTAGTTATTTGTGTACAACAAAATAGCTAGCCTACAGTGTTATGCTAGGTTCTCCTGTGCTAATTAATGAACGTAACGTTAACATTTTCGCAGATGTTCTAGCATAAATTTAAAAAAGAGGTTTCAAACATACCTGAAAACACCTGCTGCTCTTGCACAATTTAATACATTCTTTACAAGCAGCGAGAAGACTTTAACCAGCACTTACTGAGTGTTAATGATGTAAAAACCGTCGAAAGATTCTGCTGGATGTATGTAAGTCTGTAATTCTTCAAACCCGATTCTTTTAAATGAGTCAATCAAAATGATTCATTTGAGTTGCGGTTTGAATCGGTTCACAAATGATTCCCTCACGGAACACCGAGTCATTTTCGATTATGACTGATTCGAATCGAACCAGGAATATATTTTAGATTCGCGAGCTTTACGTGATCTACAACAGCAGAGCTTTGTTTGAACAAATTAATGAAACATTCAAAAATGTTTTACTATATATTTATTTTACAAATATAGTATATGTAGGCTATATGTATAGTAATGAATTCATAAATGTATTTTTTATTCATTATTAATTATATAAATAAATATTATTTTTTAAATTAATATTATTTAATATAAATATTGATATAATATGCGGCAATATATGATTTATTTATATAATATAACGTCTATTATTTATTTTATTAATATATTGTATCATATTAATTTATAATATTATATTATTGTGTTATATTATCATTTTATAGTGATTTAAATACATTCACCTTCAAATATTTCATAATAAATATTATTGGTTATAATATGTGGTCTGTGAATCTTGTATTGGGAGTCAAAGATATGAAAAATCTTAATGTATTCTGATGTCTTCATGGGTTTGACATCTAACTTTGGCACGTCATTGAAAAGATCATTCCGAGTTCAACAGATTCCCACACTGACCCAGAATTCAAACCTCCTGTCGGCTGCTACTTTCTGAGTTTTGAGGCCAAAGGAAACTAATTATACCACAATGGATGTCGCACATAAACACGAGGCCACCGTTGTGCCATCAGGACATGACATATGTAGGTCACAGTAGCTCCCTGAACCTTATTTATTCAAAACCTGGGGGGGAAAAAAGACCAGGGAGAAACTTGAATTGAGTGTTTTATGGTATTATGGAGATCAGAGATGGAAAGTCCAAAGGCAAAAGTCTGTGAAGATACTGTTTCATGTGCAGTGCAGCTCCGTGACAAAATAACTCTAATCTACTGATGAATTTTTCATGCCGCTCGGTCTGAACCGTCAGGACGGTATCAACAGGAAGCAGACCGGAGAGGAGGAGTTCTGTCAGGAAACATCAGGTCTGATTTATGAAACGTTACAGAGCTCTGCACCACCAGCTGCTTCAGAGATGCTGCTGTATGTTTACTGAACGAGATGCACTCAGATGCACAGCTTTATATGCTGACCTGGGTTATGCTGACATGCATGACATGACCCTGTTGAATATAGTTTTGACACTGACATTTGTTAAACAACAAAACATGTATTTAATTATATGAAATAAAATAGCCTATATTTCCTCAAATGTGTATTCACTCATAATGTGACTTTTTTACGTGAATGTGAAAAATAAAACACATTGGTCAGAATAGCATACTACCATGCTACTTTGACTAGGCCTATTTGTTGTATGCAATATGTATATTCTGCAAAGTAGCCTATGTGAATTTTCAACCACATGACCTATTACAAAACGTGCAGTAGCTTTATGCAATGCATGTGCAAATAAATACAGTATCTCATAATGCATTGTTCTTGCTCTGACTGCATTTTCATACAAGTACACAAAATTGGATTAAAAATGCAGAGTAATCATTTTAAAACTGCGTACAGGATGCCACTCACTGACTTATACTATTTAGACGGTTTAAACTGTTAGAAATGTGTGTTACTGCATAATGAATTTTATTTCACATGAAAAAAAAATTGTATAGTAAAGGCTATGGGCAGTAGCGCACAGTATGCAGCAGTGTTAATTTTGTATTAAACGGTTTCTTCCATATGTTAACCTATGCTGTGTGCCATTCCAAATTTAACCTAGCCTATTGTGTCCTCTTTTTTCGGGGACATATCCTGGCTGGCATTTCTAAATTGCCTAAAATGTCCCGATTGTGGCTTTGTTTTCCTATTTTTTTTTATTTTATTAAGAACATTATATAGACAAAGATAAAAGCAGTCACAATGTAGAACAAATAAACAAGAAAAGAGAAGGAAAAAAAAACTACAGGGTACAAGACAGGGGTATATAACTAATCACAGAAGATCACATCAAAGGAAAATATTAAAAGACTTACAAATTTCAATTGTTTTTAAAGCCTTCTTGTTACATGAGTTAAAGATAGTCCCAAAGTAATGCTGCAATTCAGCAAGCAAAACATAAAAAAGTGGTTTTTGACCTGAAAATTTACATTTATGTATATAAAATGTTGTTAATAAAATAAGAAGATTGAGTAAGTATATTTTGTTTTCAGTAAATGTTATTTTTTCCTATTAACAATTCCAAACAAAACATTTTCCCAAAGTAAAGAAAAATCCTTATCAATATTCTCAGTAACAAATAGGGAAAAGTCTTTCCACAATCATTTAGAGTAATGGCAAAGCCAAAATAAATGCACAATAGTCTCTGGGTGCTGTTTGCAAAAAGAACAATTTGTATCAATATCTTTTTTGAATTTCTTTAAGAAGGTATTAACAGGATATACACAATGGACAATACGAAAGGAAACTTCTCTTATCTTATTAGTAATTAAGTATCTATTTGGAATCAGCCAATATCAAAAACAAAGGCATTCCAATAAACTGTCACATTTGGAATTGAAACATTTTCCTTGAGAAATAATAAACGTATTGATCTATTAGAGGAAGTGGATGAAAAGCAATATTTCCCCACCATTGTAACAGCAGGGTCTAAAGAAGGTAAAATAGAGGGGTAGGGGATTTGTTGAAATAGTCTATTAACTCCAGATGGTATGGCATCGAATACAATAGCAAATTCTTTAGGGGTAATAGGAATGTTGAAACGATTAAGAAATTCCTCATAGATTAATAAAAGGCCATTTGCATTAAAGGGGTCATACCCCTTTAAATAATTGACTTTTACAACAAAATATCTGCCTCAAACCAGCGCTGGAAGAAAAGAGATCTGTTTTTATATAGAATATATCTGTTATTCCATATAAAATATTTATGAGGAGAAAAGTTGTGCTTTTTTTTGGGTAATTTTTACATATAGCCTATAGATACCTAAATAAGATATATTATCTTTAATTGGAATAGTATTCATTGTAGAAAGGTTTCACTCTTTAATTGAAAGTAGTTCACATTTAGACAAATTAAAAAAAAGACCTGAAGCTTTAGAAAATCTTTCAACAGTTCGGATTGCAATAGGGACCCAAGAGGCATCTCTTAAAAAAAGAGCAGTATCATCTGCTAATTGGTTGATCTTTATTTCTCTTTCTGCAATGAGAACCCCTTTCAAGGTACTTTTATTAATATAGTGTGAGAAAATCTGGGTGGCAAGGAGGAAAAGATAGGGTGAGATACCAAAACTAAATTTCAATGTGAGCGGTTACTATTAGCATAAAGTGTCCTGATGGCATTATAAAAAAAAATCACCAAAACCACATTTTCGAAGGCAACTGAAAATAAAAGCATACTCCACTGCGTCAAATGCCTTGTAGAAGTCTAAAAAAATGTAAACTTTCCTCTGAAATCAAATCAGAATAGTCAAGGATGTCTCAAATTAATCTGAGGTTATTAGAAATGTGCCTATCTTTTATAAATCCAGATTGAGATTAATCAATTAAATAGCTCATCGCTTTGGTTTCCTATTGTTTTCATACTCGCTGAAGGTAATGACTGAAAAGTCGTTTGACCAATAGCGTGCAAGCATTGTCAATAATCGTCCAACCCTGGCGTGCGAGAAGGCGGGATCTACAGAGAACGGTCAAAAATCAATGCAAATACATACACGTACATAAAATATATAAGGGCTGAGAGGAAAACAAAGCCAAAGCCGGGACATTAGGCAATTAAACATTACGACAATTAAATATGAAATGCTGCGTAAATGAGGAGCAGGCATAAAAACAAAAAGCAGGTCAGTTACTTTACCTCGAACAAAACATCAGTTCGTCGTCTACACAGGATTATGACAATCCTAAACAAAGAGCGCTAGAATGGTCTAGTAATAAGTTTTCATGTCCTGTAAAGGCTGCTGACTCCTGACCTGAATCCTGACGACAAGCTGTGGCAGGACTCGAAGAGCACTGCTCATGCCAGACGTCCTTCAAACCCCTCAGAGCTGACAGGTTTGTGAAGAAGAGCAGAAAGTTCCTCCAGCAAGATGTCAGACTCACAAATGACTTTAGGAGGCCACTGTACTGCTGCAAGTAGGTACCACAAGCTCATTCACTTCTGCATAGTAAAATAGCTAGCAAAAGCTATAGATTTAATGCTACAGTAAAAACAAAAAAACGGTTTATTAGTTAACAGACTTAACAGTAAAAATGCTTTTTTGGAAGTGAAAAGATTACATAAAAAAATTAAAAAAAATAGCCTGGCAAAACTCATGTCATTTATCTTCAACTCAAATCAATAACATTACAAAAATGAAAACAGAAAATCTTACATCTCTCTCTCTCTCTCTATATATATATATATATATATATATATAAACTTAAAAAAATAGACATTAAAAATAAAGACAAAACTGCTAAAAAGTTAAAATATAAAAACATCCAATTCAAAATATTAACAATATTTTATTACTATATAAATGAAACTGGTCTATAATAGTACTGCTTTGACTGTAAAATTCAATGAACTTTCATAGAACAAAGAAGTGATCTCATTTTATGAACACTTTAAACGGTGACCAACCCTGTAATGACACTTACAGAGAACTGCATTTTCCAACTAATTTCAGACGGTCAATAAGACATAGGTGTGCATAACTTTGACCTTATAGAACCAACAAGTCCGTAGATTCAGCCACGTGTTATCAGCCTGGACATCTGCTAAAGGTACAAAGTGTCTCGTACTGTTTGGCAAGGTCAGAGGACGCACAAACTTCTACTTTACAACTTATGCAAACAAAACAGCCACTGTGTGGGATTTCTCAGACAAAAGTAAATCCATTTAGATATAGAACAGTACAGCAGAGATGCAGATCAACCAACATGTGGGACGTGTGAAGGACTACAGCAGGCTGCCAGCACACGCAGTCTCGTCTCTTCTCCTTCTCAAAGGCCTGTGCAAATCCAGCGAGCAGATGGGCTGAGAACATTTAATAAACTACAGACTGATTTAGACACGTCTACACAAGATGAAAAAAATTAATTTGGACTTTGTTCCTGGTTCGTTCTTCCTATGCTAGATCTGGTCCCAAACAGGCCTGTGTTATCCAAACAGGCTAGTGTGACCGCATGGCCTGAAATAACCTCAAACACAACGTTATTGACAGCTTATATAATATACAATAATTCATTTATTAATCTCAAGTCATCATATTTCGACCTAAATGATCCAAGGTGATTGTTGTTTTGTTATTAATCATACTATACTACATGTCAACCTCATTAGTTTGCTCTATATGTTAATCTTTCGTCATTTGATCAATTTAATTAATCTCATCAACGGTTTATATAGAACATACTATTTAAACCTAAACAACATTCCCTTAAAAACAAACACCACATTTAGAAACGCAAACGGACATTTTCTACTTTCCGTGACTCGCACTGTGTATTATTCTTTTGTTTGTGTCAAAAGAAAGACACTCCTGGCCGTCAACCAAAGCGGGTCACGCAGCAATGGGAGTTGTAGTTCTCTTCTTCCAATTTCATTACGCGGTCGGCGTGTACAGAACTACAAATCCCAGAATCCAAATCGCGCATGAGGCCGCAAAAAACAACCGGTCTTTTCCAGACACTCCATACTACTTACCTCTGCCGCTCCTTTTCTTGGCCCGTGGCATTATGCTTAAATTAGTAGTTCCGCGCCTGAAATCAACCAACACACGACCAGTTTTTACTATAATGTCTTTTCAGTTGAGTATATTCCAGTGGCACAGTGAAAAGGAAAGTATTAAAAGCGATTCCGGTGTTAGACTTGGAGCGCGAGCGATACATTTTCCCTCTCAAACGGGCTGCGTCACCGTGCTGCCGCGAAGCGCTTTTATACGACCGGTGATGACGTGCTTTAAAAGGCGTTACCTCACGTGGACCTGGATACAGTAGGACCAATCACATTTCAGGATGCGCCGACGTCATCACATATGACAGACTTCCGCCTGGTTTGTATTGGTTTTTGCTGTCACGTCCTCATGCGGGTTCCACGAGTGCACGTTTACACACAGATCGCAGTGTTAACGTCAATATTACTATTATTATGTGTTTCTTCAACTTGACGTACTTTTATGTTACGTATTTTTTGTTTATTAAAACCAACACATTTTAACTTCAAATGTCTATGAAGATAACATTGAAACTCTTGGAAACGTATGCACTCAACATCATAATTTCTTTGTAATACTTCAAAAATGCCCTTAATTTATAGTTTTTACCTTCCAGACATGAATGATACATCCTCTGTAATGCATGTGTATCGACTATTGTACGTTTTTATCAGACAAATCAGAAATAAACCATTGATTTTATCTTGGTGATTAACTTATGCTCAGTTTACACTGCAAAAGTGGCACAGAAGCACTTCTGAAGTGGCATTTAGGTGTCTTTACACAGACTGTTTAATGCTGTTCAAAGATTAAAATAGGCTAATTTTCCAACTCCCCTAGACTTAAACAGTTGAGTTTTACCGTTTTCGAATCCATTCAGCCGATCTCCGGGTCTGGCGGTAGCACTTTTAGCTGTAGCTTAGCATAGATCATTGAATCTGATTAGACCGTTAGCATCTCACTCAAAAATGACCAAAGAGTTTCGATATTTTCTATACTCTCATTCCGGCATAATAATCAAGAAACTTTGCTGACGTACCATGGGTGGTACGCTCCATTACGCCGGAATGAGAGTATAGTTCCTAGCCATATCAGCCTAGAAAATTGCAACTTTTCATTTTCTGTCGGTCTTAGTACACGATGTAACTACAGAAGAGTCAAGTTTTAAATAGGAAAAATATCGAAACTCTTTGGTCATTTTTGAG